>NC_068361.1:109774103-109841495 GCF_020536995.1 Dreissena polymorpha
CCCTATTGTTGAGGACAATTTCTTTAAAAAATGAAAATAGATATTTGGTCATAGTCAATTATTCTTGTTTATTGTCACAAAGTGAACATATTTATCAATGGCAGATAAACCTTGATATTATTTTTCTAAATGTGTGCCCCATTTTGAACATTGAGTGTTGGAGTGTCACTGGTAACATTTACTTTACATGGACAATTAACCTTAATACTAATACTAATGACTTCCTCTTCTCTACCTAACACTCGGACAAGTGGATGACAATGTCTGCAGATGGCTCATGCTCGGTAGTTCATCAAATCAGTTCAGGGTCTTTTATTATATCTGAAAACAGATTGCTCGAAGTCCAAGGAAAATTCATCAAAGGACAAAGAAATTGAAGCATTCTGGAGATTTGAAGACGGACGAGAGGAATGGTTGCCGGCCAAATTGATCCGAAAATATGCTAACGGTAATTTTAAACATAATAAAATATTTTACGAATAATGTACACTTTTCAAGTGAGATGGACAAAATCCCATATAAAACTGACCATGTACTAAAATAAGCTTTAATTAATGTGAATAAATAATCAGTTGTAAGTTCCCAACTGGTATGCCCAGAGGGAACTTGTGATATATCAAAACAACACTGACAATGTTGCTGACAATTTTGTAATGGTATTTTGACCAGTAGGGGAATTTTGCATTGCATGCAATGATAATCTTGTTTATATTGTGAAACTCAACATATAAACCCTGTTTTCTGTTCTTGTCTGTTTGTCAAAAGCTGACAGCATGCATATTTTCAACTAGTAAAGTGACTGTTAGTTTTAAAAACACCTTGCTTAAAAGGTACACTTCTAGAATCATAGTGATATATATATATATTTCATAAAGCAGTTAGTTATTAATAAAGTTATGTAATATATATATATATATTACATAACTTTATTAATAACTAACTGCTTTATTATACCCCACCATAGGCGTTTGGTATTGCAGTAATGTCTGTCACACTTTTTTGTTGTGCAACTCCTTATTCATTTCTCATTCATTAAACATAAAAATACAGAATGATTATCATCAAGAACTGCCACTCATATCGTGAGGGTTGGCGATTGAAATTAATTAAAGAGAATTATTATTTTGTGTAGATTTTATGTTACTTATCCACATTGCTGTACAATTTATTCATAAGCAGTGAATGGTACCATTTCAACTTAAACAGATATTCATAAATTGCTGTAGTCCATCTTGTTTTGGCAATTTTTTCCCGTTCACTCATTGAACCTATAGCAGGGATTTGTCTGTCAGACACCCTTCAATTATGTAAGTGACAATTTAAACATGCAAAGACATTTCACATCACACAACAACTGTGTTTGATATTTATGCCCCCCTTCCAAGAAGAGGGGGTATATTGCTTTGCTCATGTCGGTCGGTCTGTCGGTCGGTCTGTCAGTCGGTCCGTCCACCAGGTGGTTGTCAGACGATAACTCAAGAACGCTTGGGCCTAGGATCATGAAACTTCATAGGTACATTGATCATGACTCGCAGATGACCCCTATTGATTTTGAGGTCACTAGGTCAAAGGTCAAGGTGACAAGAAATAGTAAAATGGTTTTTGAATGATAACTCAAGAACGCATACACCTAGGATCATGAAACTTCATGGGTAGATTGATCATGACTTGCAGATGACCCCTATTGATTTTGAGGTCACAAGGTCAAAGGTCACGGTGACCCGAAATACTAAATGATTTTCGGATGATAACTCAAGAACGCTTTTGCCTAGGATCATGACTCTTCATAGGTACATTGATCGTGACCCGCAGATGACCCCTATTGATTTTCAGGTCACTGGGTCAAAGGTCAAGGTCACAGTGACAAAAATCGTATTCACACAATGGCTCCCACTACAACGGACAGCCCATATGGGGGGCATGCATGTTTTACATACAGCCCATGTTCAAATTGACAATCATATTGGTTTTTTCTGGCGCTGAAAACATGAATGGTATATTTTTGCAGTATCTTTATATATCCCATTGTGAGTGCCAAACTATAGTTTTCAAGCAAAACATTGTACATTTGACTCTGCAGTATCAATTGCTATGAGTACTAATGCTATAATTTAAAAGACATAATTAATAACCATATGATTATCATATCGCCTGGCTGTATAACAGCATTCAAATTCTTACATTTCAAGATGTTTTTTATTCAGGAGAGTGTTCAGTCCAGTACTCTGATGGAGTTAGTAGAGTGAGGTCCTCATGGGTGAGAGAGGTGGGACAGATGTAAGGTCATCCTATTGCCACATCTAGAAGTTATACCTATTTTCTCAAGACTAAAAATGTCGTGAACTTAAAATAAATGTTGATATCAATATTTGCAACCAGAGTACATATTAAGGCACTTGATGTTATTTTTCTGAATGATTGAAGTCAGGTTTCTCATACTAAGACATTTCCCTGTCAAGTTATGGAATTAACTTAAATTTTATGGTGTGAAATTTCTGTTTTATACAAAAATGCATAGATAATTTTTATCAAATTGTGAGACTGATAGCTTCATTTTTTTTATAAAATCATGCAAATGATTGCCCTTTTTTTGAAGTAAAAGAAAAAAAAATGAATTTTACATCACACTGATGATCATATTAAGTGTATGCATTATTCTACATGATTATGTTCAGTTTAATGTTGGAATTGAATATTCCCTAATCAACAATTTGATTCTCTTTACTGCACTTTTGTTTATGTGCATTATCCAAAGAATGTTTGAATTCCATTTTGAAATGCTTGATGAGAACTTGTGGTTTCACTTAGGTATATCCTTTTTTCATTATTGGTTTTGTTCAGTGGTGGTGGTCATATTCTTCTTATGTCATTTCGGTCAGTAGAATATGGGACTTGTATATAACAGTTTAAATGTTTGAATAGTTTATGAGATTATTTTAAATAAAACTATTTTTGAATTTCTTTCGCTATATAATCAAAAGTTAATTAAAGAGATTCACGTTTCTTACTGTTGCAATCAATTTAATATCTTAAAATAACCTGAGCTCTTTTAAGAAACTAGACAAAAAATAAGTTCTAATGGTGAACAATTCATATTCAGTCGGCCTTTGTAAGCCATTGTAACTGTGAATGTGTTCATGTGCATTATTCTAACATTTTATCAATTTCGGTTTAGAAATGCTTTGTATGAACTTGTCTTCATTTTAAAATGCTTAATTAAAATTGATTTTGTTAATTTGTGATTACCAATGTTTTATTTTGTATGTCCTATATGATGTTTGAGTATTTCAGAGAAACAATAAAGTTTTGCCCTTACAATACATACTAAAATTGTGGCAGAATTGTTTAGTAATGAAAATACAAATTGCAGCAATTGCACTTGTTAAAGAACTTTGAATGGTTATACATGTAATAGCGGTAAAGATTATTTTATTTAAATATTTAATTTTTCATAATGACTTCACATGTTAAAAAAAATGTTTAGCATTTTTTAATACTTGTATATTTTGAGAACTAATTTAAGTGTGACATAAATAATATTGAATCATTCACACTATTTAATATATATTTTCTGACCTGCTGACTGGTGGATTGAGTACATATTAGTTTACTGGTATTGTTTTTTATTTTTGAAATTTCACTGATTGAAAATTTACACATCATTTTGTGTGTTCTGTATTCACTATGCCCCCCTTCGAAGAAGAGGCGGTATATTGCTTTGCACATGTCGGTCTGTCGGTCGGTCCGTCCACCAGGTGGTTTCCGGATGATAACTCAAGAACGCTTGGGCCTAGGATCATGAAACTTCATAGGTACATTGATCATGACTCGCAGATGACCCCTATTGATTTTGAGGTCACTAGGTCAAAGGTCAAGATCACGGTGACCTGAAATAGTAAAATGGTTTCTGTATGATAACTCAAGAACGCTTAGGCCTAGGATCATGAAACATGATATGTAGATTGATCATAACTCGCAGATGACGCCTATTAATTTGCAGGTCACTAGGTCATAGGTCAAGGTCACAGTGACCCGAAATAGTAAAATGGTTTCCGGATGATAACTCAAGAACACTTATGCCTAGGATCATGAAACTTCGTAGGTAGATTGATATTGGCTGGCAGATGACCCCTATTGATTTTTAGGTCACTAGGTCAAAGGTCAAGGTCACGGTGACCCGAAATAGGAAAATGGTTTCCGTATGATAACTCAAGAACGCTTATGCCTAGGATCATAAAACTTGATAGGTAGATTGATCATGACTCGCAGTTGACCCTTATTGATTTTCAGGTCACTATATCAAAGGTCAAGGTCACGGTGACCTGAAATAGTAAAATGGTGTCCGAATGATAACTCAAGAACGCTAATGGCTACGATCATGAAACTTCATAGGTACATTGATCATGACTTGCAGATGACCCCTATTGATTTTGAGGTCACTAGGTCAAAGGTCAAGGTCATGGTGACCCGAAATAGTAAAATAGTTTCCGGATGATAACTCAAGAACGCTTATGCCTAGGATCATAAAACTTCATAGGTGCATTGATCATGACTCGCAGATGACCCCGTTCGATTTTGAGGTCACTAGGTCAAAGGTCAAGTTCACCGTGACGCGAAATAGTAAAATGTTTTCCGGATGATAACTGAAGAACGCTTATTCCTAGGATCATGAAACTTGATATGTAGATTGATCATGAGTCGCAGATGACCCCTACTGATTCTCAGGTTACTAGGTCAAAGGTCAATTTCACGGTGACCCGAAATGGTAAAATGGTGTCCGGATGATAAATCAAGAACGCTTATGGCTAGGATCATGAATCTACATAAGTACATTGATTGATTTTCAGGTCACTAGGTCAAAGGTCAAGGTCACAGTTACAAAAAATATATTCACACAATGGCTGTCACTACAACGGAGAGCCCATATGGGGGCATGCATGTTTTACAAACAGCCCTTGTTATGACTTGTTTTATAATTTGCTAATAATTTAAGAACTTATACATTTAAAAGTGGTTTACCTTCCTTTTTTTCAGTGAGATTTTTTCTGCGTGATTATGCATTTCTGGAAGTTTGTACCGCCGGCGTAACATTTTTAAACAATTATCTGTCATTGTGTTTATGATCCTCTGAGAGTTTGTACCGCCAGCGTAACATTTTCAAAGAATTATCTGTTGTGATTATGAACCTTTGGGAGGTTGTACCGCCAGCGTAACATTTTCAGTTAAATTTTAAGGGTTATATCATTTTGTGTGTTCTGTATTTACATTACTTGTATAATTTACTATTAAATTAAGAACTTAAACATTTAAAAGTGGTTTGTGTGATTTTTACTATTGGTACCTTAGGGAGTTTGTACCGCCGGCGTAACATTTTCAAGAATTATCTGTTGTTATTATGATCCTCTTGAGAGTTTGTACCGCCAGCGTAACATTTTCAAAGAATTATCTGTTGTGATTATGAACCTAAGAACTTAAACATTTAAAAGTGGTTTATCTTCCTTTTTTTCAGTGTGATTTTTTCTGTGTGATTATGCATTTTGGAAGTTTGTATCGCCGGCGTCACATTTTTAAACAATTATCTGTCATTGTGTATTTTCTGAGAGTTTGTACCACCAGCGTAACATTTTCAAAGAATTATCTGTTGTGATTATGAACCTTTAGGAGGTTGTACCGCCAGCGTAACATTTTCAGTTAAATTTTAAGGGTTATATCATTTTGTTTGTTCTGTATTTACATTACTTGTATAATTTACTATTAAATTAAGAACTTAAACATTTAAAAGTGGTTTGTGTGATTTTTACTATTGGTACCTTAGGGAGTTTGTACCGCCGGCGTAACATTTTGATTATGATCCTCTGAGAGTTTGTACCGCTAGCGTAACGTTTTCAAAGAATTATCTGTTGTGATTATGAACCTAAGAACTTAAACATTTAAAAGTGGTTTATCTTCCTTTTTTTCAGTGTGATTTTTACGGTGTGATTATACCTTGCTGGAAGTTGGTACTGCCGGCGTAACATTTTCAAACATTTATCTGTCTATGTGATTATGAGCCTTAGGGAGATTGTACTGCCGGCGTAACATTTTCAAAGAATATTAAGTTTTTATTTTGAACCTTTGGGAGGTTGTACCGCCAGCATAACATTTAAGTTTCAGTTCAATTTTCCTGTCTGAATGTAAGATGGGTTGTACTGCCAGCGTAAAATTTTTTGTACTTTCTTCAAAAAAGTGAGAAAAAGGTGGGTTTTTTTTAAAGAAATTTCCTTTAAAATGACCATTTTAAAAGGGATTCTGTGGAAAATCCCTTTTTAAAATATAATCAATTTATACCTTCCATGCGTAAGTTCTGCTACAATGCTACAAGCAATGCCCATGTGGTATTCATATAGATATTGCGTTTCACATACAAACGTCTTATAATGCATTTAATTTAAATATATAAATATTTCGATTAAATAGCATCAATAGGTTGCTTGTATTTCGACCCTCAATTTAAAGTGAAAAAAGTTGTGAGTTACATTTATCCCCGGAAACATTTAAATTATTAAAAAGATCCAATTTACATATAACAGACAGAGAGGTTTACAAAATTGGACACCGACACTACATTTAAAATATCGTTATACTGATGTTCCCATGTCATGTAAATCTCAACAAGATTTCACACAGAAAACCGCTGCTCTAAACATTCGCGGGAAATTCATTATTACCGACCTCGTCAGTTGCCACATTTTATATTATTGATAATCAACCTTTCCGTGCTTTTATCAGGAATTTCGTTATCCTATTGAATTATGATGGGTTTTAAACTTATCTTTTTTAGGTTAATGGAATCGAAAGTCTCGAGCATATTGAAACCATATATCACCCGTTCCCTGTGTAGAATCAGCACTTGGTGTATGTTTGGGGATCTAAAGAACGCGTCCACAGTGGGACCGACCTCGTGATCCCCGGTCGCTAGGAGGACACCATGTTTACTACGATCCGGCGAGCTAAACAACTCCATCAGAGTGCAACCACGCAATAAACTTGTCATCGATATCTTCAGAGGCTTTCTTTGGTAGAGTTACGTCTTTTTGTGCTGTTACGTCTTTGCCATTTTGCCATTGGTTCATGGACATGAATAAAGGAGCACATGTAAACATAAATTGACTTATCAAGTTTATCCTAAGCATTACATCATCGAGTCAAAACATTGCCAACACGTTTTAATCTAACTTCAATATTGAGCAAACATACGTCTACGTATCGTTTTTATTATTGTTTCTTTTGTAAAAGTAATTTGAAAGATAAACACATTTTACCATGCACACTTCATTTCTTATTTTTATACTGCGTTACCTGTCTACAATTTACCCGGCAATGATTTTGACAGAAGCCCAATTTATGATTTCTGCAATCGGATGTAGACACTTTTTATGTAGTCGAGTCTATACTGGGGCACATATTGTTTTTGCCCTGTCTGTTGGTTTGTTGGTTTGTTGATTTGTTTGTTGGTGTGTTGGTTTTCGTCAAACTTTAACATTGACCATAACTTTTGCAATATTGAAGATAGTAACTTGATATTTGGCATGCATGTGTATCTCATAAAGCTTCACATTTTGAGTGGTGAAAGGTCAATTTCAATGTCATCCTTCAAGGTAAAAGGTCAAATATATGGGAGGGAGAACATAGTGTTTCACAAACACATATTGTTTTATCTTGGATCATTTATATAGAGAATACATGGTTGGTGCCGAGATGGAGAAAGTTTATCCGGTGAGGCTTAGAAAAAGAAAATAGGGCGAGCTTTATCCTGCTTCATAACATTGACATTAAAATGAAAGAAAATAAATTTTATATAAAAAAAATAAACGTTGACTGCACAAGCTAATCTGGGACGACACTTTACGCACATGCATTAAGCCCAGTTTTCTCAGAACACGACTCATATATACAAATTTTCCTGGTTGGTACTCGGAAAGGATCGTCATTAGTTTGATTTTTATCAACTTAATTAATAAATAAGATTTTCCTCCGGTTAACATATTGACATCTTCACTGGTCATAAATGGTTACAAACCGACAGAATCTCGTCAATTCCAAATACTATTCATTTAATATCCTTCTTGTCAATTTTAAATAAATATTTTGCAAAGTTATTAGCAAACCAAAGAAAACAACTATTAGCCATCATACTACCTCTGATATAAATAGTGAACATGCACAAACATTAATAAAATCTTACACAATGTGCGTTTTGTCTCTTATAAAGAAGCACGAAACGCCAGCGGAATCCTTCTGTTATGGTCTAGATGTGAACATGCCACATTACTGTATTCAATCTAACACTAATTGTCTTTTCAAAACAAGCAAGGAGCTAAGTTGAGTAATTCAATCCAACAAAGCGGAATGTGTTGGAACAAATCTAGGCAATTGAAAAAACATGTAATAACAATTAACGTGTAAGTAAAAGGTAAGATGCAACACATGTATTATATACACACTATCGTTTTTGCATGATGAAGTTCAATCAAGCACTATTATTTCTTCAAGAACTTTACTAACACGCACATTAACATTCGTATTAACACAGCTTATTCGTTTTCTAAATAGCGGAAAGGGCTGGGATTTGGTGTTTTATGCATTATTTAGTTCCGATGATCGATGTTTATTCTAAAACATTTGGCTATCTTAATCGTACTTCAGTTCATGCACAACATATTGGTTTTTACCATAATGACTAATATTTGACTTACATTATAAAATAAAACAAGAACTCAATAAGGGCATTTTGGTTCAGCGTTTATATTTGTGAGTACACTAAAAGAATCAAATAAACACAACGTCATCAAATGTTGATCGCTCCTATACTATCGTCCCAAGTTCTTTGTTCTCCAGTCAAGATACACTGTGTGGCATGTATTGTACGCAATTCAACGGACCCGGATTCGGCAATGATTTACATCAGCGTTAAATCAGAATGACATAAGTTTGGAGCTTAGTTTAGGGCCATGTTCAGATTGTATCAAGCGCAGACCCTCTGCAGTGAGTATCTCTTCACCGATTTATCCGCTCAATTTCCTTGTTAATTTCCTCAAGCTAAGTATCAGCGGCTCCACATCCGCGTTACGTTTGCGCACGGTGTTAAAGCTGTTCAGTATAATCGTAATTATGCATAACCTCCTTTATATCAGGATATATTGATGCATGCAGGAGCAACACAATATTGAAAATAAACAGTTATGAGGATAGTAGTTTTAAAATGTATCTTGCATGTTACATTTGCATAATTTAGCCATGTTCTTGCTTTGAAATGAAATGCAATTAGAGCCGCAAATGAAAGGGAACAATTTCAGACACTCTTCAAACATTTATATTTACTGTTAAAATGTGAAATGTGTGTCTACATGCGTATGAACATCTTTACATTTTATTTCAGTGCAATCTTAAATTAATCCTCTGTATGTTTAAGTCACATATGCTGTTAATGTTGCCTTTGGCTTTAATTATTGCAATTGAAAATTACACCAGTACATGTATCAAGTCCGTAATTTAAATTTTTGGTACATGCCTCCTCTCTGTTAAGTATTATAACACAAATTTATATAACTTCTGTTTGTACTATGAATATTCATTTTATTCAGTATGTTTAATCTAAAATTAAGTTTAACGAGTAATGCATATAAACTAATTACAATTACACAGTAAGTATCTTACTATCTTTAGAACCGTTTTAATGTGATATTGTATCAAACAATTTGGGAGCGGGCATGTATAAATGGTTTATAATGCTCCGTTAATCGTGATTTAAGTCAATACTCATATATATATTTAAACGTAATACGATAATAAAAGGCAATACACATCGCAATCGTCAAATAAAGAGGCACACCGACATTAGTTGCAAGTTAAGATATGTAGTATAGAAATAAACCTAGAATTCTTTTAAGTCATAAAAATTGTGCGTAACACTTAGATTCTTTTTCGTAAAAGTATAACAAATCGTCAATATGCTGTACAATATTAATGAAACGGTTCCCAGACGAAAATATTTATCCGATGTAATAAGAAACTTTTAGGACAAATGAGAACTAACGGAGAGGATGTCTGTTCTGTTCTAATTACCGATAACTTAATTGTACTCACGTATTATGATTAAGTTTAACATAATTTGTATCGATTATAATTGTAAACAACACAATGTCATATGGAATTGCATTCTTTAGTGTATTCTTGTTTATAATAGCATTTGCGAAAAAAAATGCATTTTTGACCTTAAAAAATGTATGTACAAAGTTCCCCAATGTTTTCTTTTTTTTTCCAGACAACAGATAGCTGAATCAGGCCTGTCACATCCTATACAAGGAGAACACTGTTCAGGTAGCTCCGTGAAATCCATAAATTTAGAATATATATATATATATATATATATATATATATTAAAGCAATTTGTATTAAGTGTTCCGTTTTGATTTATTGTTAAGAAGGATAGATACCGTATCGGGAAGATGGCGCTCTAAGTTATATTTACGGAGTACATAACCGCTTAACAATTGTGCCGCTATTGGCAGGTTTGACAAAGTTTCTCAACAGTCAGCTTACGTGAAGCCGATGAATTGATTGTGTTCGATTAGTTCGATATGTTATTGAAGGGGCATATTCACAAATGGAAAATCTGAAACTACCCCCAACTTTGACATTGATTCAAAAGTTAAGAAACACTGAGACGTGAATACACAAGAAGGGAGCAAAGAATTATTTTTTGATTTTTTGTTCTTACTTTCCACGACCGGATAAGTATTTCAACATAATACTTTTGCCGAATGAAATTTAAACCGCAACACAAACTCAGCTAGCTCAGACCACATATGCTTTGCAGTTTCTAGTATCCGTCTCTTTTGTCGATGCGTCGGAAGTTTTATCTTGGACATCTTTCACTCACATAGTAAAAAAAGTAAATAATGAAGGAATTAGGTATACTGGCATTGTTACATTAATTCATTAACGAATTGAAAACAGTCATGCGATATCAAATGTGTGATACTAAAGCGTATAGATCAAGAGCATGTTGACATTTCTCGTGTAAACCCTATAATCGGAATATAATAATATTTTCGTACAAATCAACGATTTTTCTAAAATAGTTTATTCCATTCGCACTAAGGGAGTTCGGACATACACATGATTTAATGCATTTCTGACAAATGAATTAAATTGATTAAATTGGAAAATAGAACCTTTTCAAATGCGTTGATTTAATTTCGGTCAAATGGAAATTTATTACCAGAAGGTTGACAGTAAACTAACACTAACTGGCTAGTTGTATGTTTACGGATGTAAACAGTAATGAGCTGAAGTGATGTGTCAATAGGATCCGGTAACAGATTTTTTTTTCTATGCGCATGCGTGAACATGGCGGAATAAAAAATTATCAGAGTCAAAATACATCGAGAAAAATTGAAAGTTTATGGAATTAAACGTGTGATCGTGAATAAAATGTGTTTTTAGTGAACAATTGGATGAATATTTATGACCAGGAAACGCAAACCTATCCAGTTCTATGGCAGCCCACAACTTACACAGATGCCATATTCATACATGATGAATACGCCCAATTTTTATGGACAGGGGTTCATACCGCCGGGAACGCCATCACCGCTACCAAGCTCAGACATTTTGTCATCAATCTTGGAAAGGTTGAATTCTGTTGACAAAAAATTATCACAGTTGGACCAAATACAACAAACAGTGTCGGACATAGTCTAAAGAATTGACAAAATTGAGCAAAGAATGAATAATTTTGAGACCCGAATAAAGGATTTAGAAAAATCATGTGATTTCAGCGGGAATATGATCGAAAATTGAACCAAAAAACAGAGTGAACTTGACTCAACTATTAAATCCACGTGCAATTCGCAAAACCGTGAGGACTCAGCGATCCTGCAAGAACAAAAACTTCAGGCGGAAATAACGGACCTCAAGTGCCGGAGTATGCGCGAATCTTTGTTGTTTTTCCAGATACCCGAGGAAAAAGACGAACAATGCGACACAAAAATCCTGGAATTCATTGAAAAAAGGCTGCACGTGCAATACGCCCAATCTGAAATAAAGTTGCACAGGGCACATCGTATAGGACGATATCAACCTAATAAAGTGCGTCCTATTGTTGCAAAATTCGCATACTACCCGGATAAGGAGAGGGTCCGCAAGGAGTCGAAACAACTTAAAGGTACCCCATTCGGAATATCCGAGCAGTATCCACGGGAAGTAATAGATGTCCGACGAAGGCTCATACCCATCATGAAAAACGCGAGATCCGAGGGAAAGGAGGCTTATCTCAAAATTGACAAGCTGTATATAAACAAACAACTGTATAAGGAATAGGACGTTTGTGAGAATGTCATAAAATTTGTCACATGGAATGTGGAAGGACTAACAGCGCTTAAATGCTCTGATAGTAAGTTTTTATCTTTTCTAAATTGTCACGATATCATTTGTCTTACTGAAACTTGGACACATAAAGACTCTTCCATAGATGTTAAAGGATATAGCAAACCTATTAACTTATACAGTCGTTTACAACACCGAAGAGCGAATCGCTCGAGTGGTGGTATTGTAATTTATATTCAAGACTGTATCCGTAAAGGTGTCACATTAGTTAAAAATGATATTGATTGTATTGTTTGGCTTAAAATAGATAAGTTATTTTTTAATATAGAATCTGATGTTTATATATGTGTTGTATATATTGCACCTGAAAATTCCCCTGCTCATTCTTTGTATTCTTATGATATTGTTCAATGTATTGAATTTGATATAATTTTTTATCAATCCAAAGGAAAAGTATTTCTCACCGGAGACACAAACTCGCGAACGGGAAATAAAGCTGATTATATCGAAAATGATAGATATATGAGCAATATTGATTTTGTTTCTGACCCAGATATTGAGACTCTATTCCCACGATCAAATAGTGACCGGGTTACGAATCGATTCGGAGACTACCTATTAGATATGTGAAAAGCTACAAATATACGTATCGTGAATGGGCGTTTACATAACGACCATAACATAGGTAAGATAACGTGCTATACACACAACGTGAAAGCCTAGTGGGTTATGTATTAACTGCGCGTTCCAATTTCAATGATATTGTAAATTTTACCGTTAACGATTTTACGGAATTCTCTAATCATGCGCCTCTAACGTTTGATCTCCGCACGAATTTCGCGGTTTCAGCAAGTAATACTAATCCTATTGTTTATTTTAAATGGGAATCGGAGAACAAATGCGACTTCTTACGAGATGTTACGTGCGATGTCCAAAATCTAGAATACACGTTTTTTTTGCAAATCGATTTAAACTCAGATCCTGATATTCTAGTTAGCGACTTTTCGAACTATTCGAATTCGAAAGGAGAAAAATATTTAAAGCACATTGTTAAACCTGAAAATAAAGGATTTATAGACTCTGGAAAAAATAAGCAAAAATGGTTTAACGAAGAGTGTAAAAACAAACAATATCGATGTACACGAGCTTTATGAGTACAATCTAAATAAAAATGAACATACACGCGAGCGAATGATTGCATCGAAAAAGGAATTACAAGCATACGTGTAGAAAAAAACGAAATTAAAGTACAACAATGATCTTAGCAAACAAATGAATAGTATGAGACGGAAATCACCCCGCGAATTTTGGAAATTATTTAAACGTAAGACTGCATCAAAAAGCTCAGATACGATATCGTTAAGCGAATTTCACAATTATTTCAGTAAATTAGCTGACGAAGGTAACGTAAATATAAATTCGTTTAATGCCGATACATTTTTACATGACTTTGATAATAGGCTGAACACAGAACCTTCGTCACCCGAACTCGATAATCCAATATCGACAGAATAAATTATAAAGGCAACAAAACGGTTGAAAAACAATAAAGCTTATGCGAGTGACAATATTATATATGAATATTTTACTGAAACAATACATGTCATCGTCAGACCGTTAGAAATATTGTTTAACTACATACTTGATAAAAAGCGTTTTCCTCGCAGCTGGGCATCCGGAATCATAGTACCAATACATAAACGTGGTGACATATCAGACCCAAATAACTATCGCGGAATTACCTTAATAAGTTGTTTTGCAAAATTGTTTACAAGCATATAAAATGAACGCCTTTAACAATGGGCAGAAATAAATGACATTCTGACGGATGCACAATTCGGCTTTAAACCAAATTGTAGCACGGTCGATGCAATATTTATTCTTAATGCACTTATAGAAAAACAGTTTCAAAATAAAGATAAACTATTCTGCTGTTATATTGATTACCGGAAGGCATATGACGTCATCAATCGCGGTCAATTATGGAGTAAAATGATAAATGTGGGCATCGACGGTAAACTTTTTACACGTATTCGATCAATGTACGATGAAGTTAAATTACAGGTCAAACACATGGGTAACTTATCAGACATATTCAATAGTAACGTCGGCCTTTTTCAGGGGGTGATAACGTCGCCCATATTGTTTTCTCTATTTATTAACGATATCGAATTCGACTTGCAAAATGGAATAAACGCCGGAATTACACTAGATCAAAAATCGATTTATTTATTATTATTCGCTGACGACGCGGCTCTATTTTCTGAAACCCCGGAGGGTCTTCACAAATCATTAAACAATTTAGAAACCTACTGCGATAAGTGGAATTTAACGGTTAACATTGAAAAAACTAAGGTCATGGTTTTCCGGAAAGGAGGTACAATCAGTAGAACATTGAAATGGACATACAAATGTCGAGAACTAGAAATTGTGAATAATTTTAATTATCTGGGAATTGTCATGTCAAGCGGTGGATCTATTGTACCCGCAACAAAAACATTGTATGGCAAATCTTTAAAAGCGATGCATTCTTTGTTCAACTTAACAAAAGATATGGACGTACCTTCAAATGTCTTTTAAATCGTTTTAACGCATATGTATCATCAATTCTAAACTCTAATTGTGAAGTTTGGGGATTTATCCAAGCGGAAAACATTGAGCGCGTCAATTGTAAATTTTGTAAAAGAATATTAAATGTAAAGATGTCAACAAACTCATTATCGCTATATGCCGAAGTTGGTCAATTCCCCTTGTATTTAGACAGATATGTTAGAATCGTTCAATACTTTTTGAAAGTATATACTGTAAAGCAGGGTAATTGTATTCTGAAACAAATTGTTATATCACAGAGATTAGACATTGAACGCAAACATAACACAAACAATTGGTCATCAAAAGTACGGGACATTCTTAACCAAACCGGTTTTAACGATGTTTGGTTATTCCCCGAATCTGTGAACTCAAATCAATTTATCCCGTTACTTAAAAACAGATTACGAGACCAGTATATCACTAACTGGAACGTAAGTGTCACATCATCTAGTTCAATGATTTTATATAAGGAATTAAAACCAGTATTCGAAAGATCGGCTTATATTGATATTGTTGAAAATAAAAAACATAGGAACATTATAGCTAAATTACGTTTGTCATCTCACAAATTATTTATTGAAACGGGAAGACACCAGAACATTGTTAGAGATCAACGTAAATGTGTTTTATGCAACCTTAATGATATTCTTATATATAATTTGTTCTTACATGTCCTTACTATGCCAATGTTAGGAAAACATTAATTCCAAAGTATTACAGATGTCGCCCAAATATGTTTAAGTTTATCGAATTACTTAATAGTTCAAAGAAAAAAGTGTTAAGAAAATTAGCCATGTTTTGTTAAAAAGGCTTTGAAATGCGAGAAAGTGTCTTATATATGTGAACATGTTTCATTGTAGTATACTTTATTTACTTGATTGTATTTGTAATTCATAGATGCACTTTGACTATACTGCGTTTACTTGTTTGTCGATGGTCAATGGCGTTTTGCCGATTTTTCCAACAAAAAAACAACTTGAAACTTGCTATATATTATATGTCTTTCATAAGGCCACTAAGCGTATAATAATGTAATACGTGTTGCAAGCATTAAACAACGTTTTTACAGTATGTGGTCACCCAGTATTAACCTCTTCCATGTGACATTCTCACTTAAACATGTTGTATTTCATTCTTTTTTGAATCGATCTTCATTCGAATGATGTATATTTTGTATTTAATTATAACACATGCTGTTATTGTATATGTATGTTAACGACGATGAGCTGTATATGCTTAAGTCAAATAAACTATTCTGTTCTGTTCTGTTCTGTTTAAAAACACAATAGGAAACTGTTATGATAACCGACTTGGCTATGTTAACTTGCGGTTTAGTTTACAATCAAATGATATGCACAACGTACTACCATCATTTATTGTAAGCCGTACCATTTGCAGCATCGTTTCTCTCTTAAAATTAGACGCCCTAGGCGATAACTATTGATACTCTGCTAATGTCGTTAAAATGGTGTAAACACAAAAGAAATACTCGTGAAATAGCTTAAATTATGGTATGCTTATTCATTTTATACTTTCCGATGGTTTATAGAGAAATATCAGTGCATTAAAATTAATATTTCACTGTTCCAAACAGTGAAAAATAACATTGAAAATATTATCGATAATTTTAATTGTTTAACAGGGCATTTTTTAAGATATCTTTGGTGTTCCCATTGTTAACCCGATTGTACCAAGGGCGACTACTATCTGCATTGAATGATTATACAAACATACGGATAAGCTTTCTTTGAACATGTTATAACATTTCGGGTGCTTAATGGGGAATTATATGGTCCGGAAATGCAAAAACGCAACCATTAATATTTGTAAGCATAAAATGAAAAGAAAAATTGTTAGATTTGTTGGGATATCGATTTTAATTCACTCGTGATTATAGAAAACATATAGTTTTACTCGTTGCTGCGCCATTCGTAAAAATAACATTGTCTATGACCAATCGTGAATTAAAATCGATATTACAGCAAATCAAACAAATATCCTCTATTTAATCGCACGCTTTTTGTCCATCGCATAGTTATAAGCAATTAATAGTAAACACCAATCACCAAATGGACTAAATACATAAAATCAACTCGATGTCCTGCTACGAGAAATTATCTAGTAAAAAATATATGTGAACAACATTTTATATTAATCATCAACATAAATGAATGTAAAAATATTAGTACTGTATGCAATTTATCTTATCCATAATGCGTATATGAAATATAGAATAGCAAGTATATATGATTATTTAATCAAATATCATTATAATATTTTACGTAGATATGGATAGAAATAATTAAATTCATTAAATACGTTTACCCTATTTAATTTTTGATAACAAGTTTACGTAAATTATAATTGAATATGATGATTGTTTTATTGTAACATATCAATTTATTAAATATATAAAGCACACATTTGACATAAGATTGAGACGAAATATGTAAGTGTTTAAAGTCATTTCATTTTTGGCGAATTTTTACATTTTTTTGCGCCATTTTATATAACGTCATTTATGACGTCATTATGTACAGCGTCATTTGACGTTTAAAAACATTTTCTTTGTTATTTAAATTGTGCAGTCAAAATACGTTCTAATGTAGTTAACATATAATTTCTATTGTTTTGATAAAGGCATTATTCAGAAACGTCAATTAAAGGAGTATAATCAGAGAGTTATAATTGTTTAATAGCCCTAAGGATAATTCAACTGAGCTAATAGTAAACAATTAATGTATTCATAGTAAGTTACCAATACATATCATGATATAAATACACAGTGTACAACCAATGCATACTGCGTAAATACACTTTCTCCAGACCATGCGTTTTCTTATAAACCGTATAATAACCTACATATTAGTAAATATAACTCTAACATTTTAACATTTCGTGTTTAATCATTTTAACAATCGCAATGTACAGTTATTATAATTTATAAGTGTTTACACATGTGTCGAATAATTATTCGTCTACACCATGTTTTAATCGTAACACAAATCAATAGTAGAAACTTGAAAATTGTAAGGTTAGAAAAGGGATTCCATCTTGAGATGAAATAAAATTATCATATGGGCTTTATAAATTAAAAATAATGATACGAAATTCCAGGACACGCAGCTAAAGTAAAATATGTTTAAAACAAAGAAAACGATATCATTAATGTTTATAATTACGGTGAGTAGTAAGAGAGTGACAATCCTGTTTTTGTCGTTTAGTAACTGACAATGACGACAAAACATGGACAGAGAGCAATATGTAGTATGAATTATTAGAAACGTTTAACGCAGAATCTCAAGATAAACAGACTATTCGGTTGGAGCATAACATATATGTAACGTATAGGAGCCAAAACAATATACAGTTCAGTTGATATTTGCTTTCTTACTACATTTATTTGACTTAAATACCTCAAAATACGACATATTTATTATATAATTCTATATAGCAAGGTCTGTGTCATATACAGCTACGGATATTTATTTAGTTTTAAACTAAATAAAGATTATGTTTCCCACCACTGTAGTTGTTTGAGAGACATTTGATTTACCCCGTATGTCTGTCTGTCTGTGTGTCTGTCACACTTGTTGTTTGAACTCAAGTTCTTGTTTGTTTTACATGCACTTTTATCATGCAAAATGCTGAGTAGATAGCAGGAAATTGCATCATGTCAAGGTACCATTTTAAAATGTTTTCGGCAACACAAGGGGATGCCCCTCCAGCACCCTCCCCAGTTTAGCCCCCCTCTGAAAAACTTCGGGATACGCCGCTGAGTTTAAATGATCCGAATAATGACCAGATCATATGACGAAGAAAATAATGAAACAATAAACAGAAGGTACACATGTATATATAACATATTTATAACCTACATATATTACAGTAAGGCATGGCCGAATTCAAATATAACTTATACAAAAAGTTTGGACTTTCCTTTGATAACGTAAACGAAAGTGAAAGGTCACGATATATGTCGCATGGTTTGGACTATCGTACTACACGTTTGATAACGTTAGATAACAGTGTTATACATAATTATATGGATTAAACCGGAAAGGTACGTCAGCTTCTCTTTTATGAATAAGTTTGTAAAACCAAAGATTATTTTTTCTTCATGATAATGACCATTGGAGGTTTTAGTTATCGAACACATCAGATTAAGGATATTTGTCACCGCGCTGCTATGGCATACACATCAATTTGTTTACTTCACTTTCTTCATTCTATCAATTCAAAACTCATCAAAACACTGAAACGTCTTTAAATAAGAAGGATATTTGTTTTGGATGTTTTCCTACATGTGTTTTAAGAACGACGTTGCCTACATTTCAGAAATATTGTTTATGTCATTTTTGTAAAAGACAACAATCGAATACATGGAATTACTATAAAGCTGATGAATACCTTACTTAATCTTCTCGATCGTCCGAGTATGCGATACAGAAGTGATAATAAGACGAGATAATGATATTTTGTGTTAATCTCCTATATTGTAAATTGTTAATGTCCGATACACCATAAATGATGAGGTTCGTTTGCATTCCATATTTGCGTCTTACGTGATTAAACAACACGATGGTAAGCTCGCTTTTGTGATGTAAAAAAACTTACAATGTATAAGTTACAAGACAACACTTATAAGTTACCGTCTAAGGATAACGAAGACAATGCCTTATATTCAAACATAAGTGATGTTATTCGATTAGCTTACAAAGGTCACTGGTTGAAATGTGTTATTGTTTCCATCAATAATGGGTAATATTTACAAACCTTAAATTAATTTTATGAATATTATTGTTATTATCAATTAAACATTATTCGTTGAATATCATGTATATCTTAGTGCATAACCCTGTAATAAACGAGAATTGTAATAATCCAATAGTGTGATTATGTTTAATAAGATACACAGGCGTAGTCATTAAGAATACATACCCGAAGGATCATAATATTGTTGAAATACTTTCCACAGCTTTCAGCATCACATACAACAACACTCTATAATACCAACATACATTCAGTTATGAACCAGACCTGCATATGTAATATGTCTAAGATATGTGTATAGATGGTGTGCAGGCTAACTACACCAATAAAGCTTGTTAATATCAAAACGGTATTTAAAACGTGTTTAAGTCTAGTTTTTAAACTGGATCGATAGATGGTGAGCTTATACAGTTTATATAAAATGATATTAACCAACGTGTTTATAATCAAGTATTGAAACTGGATGGACATATGGATTGATGGATATTTGTATGAATGGATGGCTGGATGGACTGATGTATAGTTGGATGGATAGATTGATTGATGGATGGATGAATATACGGATGGAAAGATGGATGGAGGAACGGATGGGCGAACGGACGGACGGGCGAACAAACGGGCGGACGCATTGACAGTTCAACTATTTGCGTTGCCTCATTTAATACTTTTCGTTTAAATAGGTTATTGTTGGTCACATGATCGCGTGCATAAATATACTAATTTCAACATTGTAATTGTTTTCTTCATAAATCCCAAACAGAATTATACAGTAAAACATTAAAATGAAATATGAATTTACCATTTAGTATGCCTTAAATCCTTATACACACTATTGTATTATCCTAATAACCAGATTTGTCTAAGTTTTGAACGAACACAAATTATAACAGTATTGATAACTATTATTTCACCGATATTCTGTTATCATATCTTCTGATCCTTAATTATAGTAGTTTTTATCATAGTTTTATATGTCTTGAAAATAGTAGGTCCGTATGCACCCATTAAATTGTCAATCGATATGAAATAAAAAACATCGAAAAGAAGTCGGTAGTTACATTAACATGAAACAACATATCCCCGATATCCCAAGAATCAAAACCCATAATTAAAATCATATTTGGATCTGAATCCTAAATCGAACATAAAATGCGTGAGTGGATGTGTAATTGAGAACTGTTTGTTAATATTTAATTACGGATTAATATGAAAACAAACACAACGACATTTTGGTTTTTCAATTCAGAATGACAGGCCTGCTCAGAGATTCAGACAAAACACAACTAGAACAGTGGATCGGTCAAGGGCAAAAACAGTTTACCCTTCTGTACAGTGCAACATCTGATGGGTGTTCTTCACAGATGCTCCACGAGAAATGTGACCACCAGGGAGCCACAGTCACCGTGGTGTACAATGAGGTGGGATCCGTTTTCGGTGGCTACACTTCGGCGAGCTGGGCTGCTGGCATGGGTGATACACGAGATGACAAAGCGTTCTTGTTCCAACTGAAGTTCTCCAACAAAGAGACATGTCGGAAATTTCCAGTTGCAAATTACACATACAGCACTTTTTTAAATGAAAAATACGGACCCACCTTTGGTGGAAGCAATGGATACGATATGCACCTATTTTCTGGTATTATCAATAGCAGTGGTGGGTTGTTTCAGTTAAATGGCAGTTTTACATTTGGTAAAAACTACACTATGTCTGGAATATCAAACTGGAACGATATTCATAATGGCAACCTGAAAATTAAAGAACTTGAAGTCTACAGTGTAGCAGGTTTGACTTTTAACTTATCTATGTCATAAATATTATATCTTTAGGACTATTGTGGAGTCTAAATATATTTATATATGTGTCTGTCAGTCCGTCCGTCTTTAAATCCACCCAACTGTCCATCCAACCCTCCTTCCATTCACTATCCATCCACCTAGACTTATAAGCATGTGTATTGTCTCCATACTTTATAAACTCATTATTTCTTTCACTTAAAATTGGTATAACAATACAATATGATATAACATAAAACAGTCACGTGGGAAAACACATATAAATAAAAACGAACGGTAAAATACGAAAGTTTCTTAAAAACAGTATTATTTAGAGTCCCTTTTTTTAAGCAAAAGCTTCTTTGACATATCTACATACATTATAAATAACTGACGTGCCACATAAAAAACTTGTGGAATGAATATACAGATTGGTTGATATAAAATATACAGCTTATACAGTTCTTTCATTGCTCAGTTACACGACATATACGTAACCTATTTTAAATGTATGCGTTAAAAAAACCTCTGACTGAGTTAAACACCACACTTCGGAAACATATTTGAATATGTATACATAGTCTTTTATCCACAAAAGACACAACATATCATTGGTCTTATGTAAATGTCATTTTATTAAAACAATCAGCTATTTCCTTGCTTTACCAACCTAATGGTACTGTGATATTTCACAATTTTCAGTATAACTAAACAGAGTGCCTAAATAGTTAAATTTTTCAACCACTCTAATATCATTACCATCAGATGCCATTTTTTCGTCATTTAAATACACCCTTCTTCCAAAATATCTTTTTTTTTGCAGTATTAACATTTTGTCCACAAGAATTGAAATATTAATAAAAATGTGTTTGAACGTTAATAGGTGACTTGCCTAAAATAACCATTCATAAGCAAATAATAGGTAACTCATCATGATGTCATCTATATTCAAACCAGATTTAATGTTATCTTGAAAGTAAATTTCAAGTGTTAAACAAACTAAATTCGGTGACATTACCTATCCTTGCCTTAGTCCAAACGCACACCTAAAAATACTCTGACTATTTGCGTACACATCCTTCACCACCCTGCAGTTTGACTTGTGTACCAGACTTAATCATTTGTAAAGATTAGGCATTTAGCTTTATATTATCAAACCAGTTCACAATATCGACGTTGCATGCGAAATAGTGTCTTCTTTGCAATCAGTTTAAATACGCCTCTTAAAAATCGTTATAAATAATGTTGTAAAAACAACAACAAGTGTAATACTTTATAGTTATTTACATCATTAACAGTAGCCCAGTTATGAAAAGGAATTATAATCCATTATGTCTATTTATCGGGAAAGGCGATACAAATACAACACAAAACTACCGTTAAACCAATCACACAAAAGGCCAAACAAAATATCACTGCATTCTATGAATTATTAGTTCAAAATACAATTACTACCAGATGATTTATTTCGTTGTAAAAGTTTTTTTGCATAGCTAACTTTGTTAACATTTATGAGTTCGTCATTTTCTGGAAATGCAGAATTAGCGATCATTAAACGATTTTAACAGAAATATATTTACAGAAATCATACATATTGTTACAGAGGATTAATACTTATAAAATAAATTCTGAAAACGATGTTAATTTTTCTAATCTCCAATAATCATTGCCAATACATACAGGCTTTCTTCTTGCAAATTAAAGCCGCTTAATATATCTTAAATGTACATACGTTCTCTGTTAATATCTGGTTTACTCGATTTAAAAATACTTAAAGCGGGCGATGTTCAAAATTTTTGCAGTATTGCACCCGTTATAAAACCACTCTACATGCTTCATAAAGCTATTTATATCGAAACTAGGGTTTAGCTTATAAACACAAGTTTAGAAAAAAACGGGTCCGCAATAAAGCGAAAGATATCAGTACAATTACACAATGTGTCCTTTATTGCCTTAAGTAATCTATATGTTTCACAAAAGTAATAAATACAGAAAACATACACACAATCCCTGAAATTGCCCTCGTAACGTATCGTCCCTTTATACTTGACATCGGTGTTAGACTGATAATCAGACGGGATAATTATACATAATAAGGTAACTTTTTACAGGGCGTGATAATTTTATTTGTTAAAATTGTGCAATGTACAATACGATATAGTTGAGAAGCTTTTTACTCATAGTTATGAGTAAATTTGTTATTTTCTGTTCAACAACATTATCATTTTCAGCAGCATCATAATCATCAATAAGTTCATCCTTATTATCCTCGTTAAACTTAACAATTGCTTTCCTTATACACAATAATTCAAACACAAATTAGGAGTGGGTGTTTTCATTTGACAGGGTTTTCGACACAAATAACTATTTTTCTGACGACACTGTGTATGCAATGTGCAACAGAGATCGACCTCAATAGCACCAATAAGTTAAATAATCTCGAGATGTGCAAAAACGTTGCGACATCCTTCTGTTATAAAGAACTGAAACGATAACTAGGTCGAGTATGTAGGACACATCGTAATACGTATCTTTAAACATACACAAGTGCACAATTTAACTACACAATCCAAAGGCATAAGCTCAAGCACACACCACGGCCCAAACAGCCCCCATGCCCCCGACGGAGCCCAAAGCGCCAACCTTACGCCCCAGACACCATTCCACCACGCCAATCCGCGAAAAGTGCACTCAGTGCCAACTCCGCCATTAATAATACGTTAATATGTAGATTTATATATTAAATCTAGTATTGTTTCTCCATGACTGTTAAGTAAACTATCTACTGCGGCCCTATCATATGCGTTATTTGGGCAGTAATACGCGTCATCATATACATTATTAATTATTTATTGTATATTATAATCGCATTAATTGCAAACTCTGTTATTCAGGGCACAATCAACACACATTTGAGCATATTTAGAAAAAGTAAGCAATATCTTTTTAATTTAACATATCCACATTAAATCTGTTTTATACTGGAGACTCATCCCCCAATATATAAATTGCACAGGTATAAACAATCATCTTATATAAAAAAAATGTGTGGACATTTTTTTGTAGATACATGTATCATCAACCATTTTTTATAGTCTCCATACCATAAGCGTAATCGTCGTTAAAATCCACAATAATTCCACCAATAGGAAACAACATCGATCAACCTGCTTGAATGCCCGTATGCAGTAGTCCCTCTTTGATCGCTGAGGTTAGTTTTGGAACATTGGTTATTTTTTACATTTTGATAAATACATGCACTTAAAGCGTATGAACACATATCTTATGTCTTATCGCAGAAACAATACACATTTAAACAACATAAACATGTAGCTGTTGTTACCAAACTGTTTAAGTACATGTTCGCGAACTTTGCAAGACATTTCTACTGTGATTGTTTCATAAAAAAACATATAATGACCGCCAAATTGTCCTCATAAATAGCTGTCATCAATACGTTACTATTATGAACTGTTTTAATACGTACACTTTTCATTAGTGCGTAATGTCCTCAGAGGAGACCATGCATTTCCGGTAGGGGCGAACATATCCAGAAGGGACGTATCATCCTCGGATCATCATTCTTTTATTAAGCTTGACATTGAAAAAAAAACGTTCCTTAAAAAATAAAAAAAGTGTATTTTTGCCCAATATATTGCAATTAATTCCTCTGTGTATTGTGTCATGTCTAGTATTTGACTTACTGATTGTCATGCAGTTAGACCTCAAGAGCCAGCAAATCACAAATGGCGGAAAGTACCGGAATGGAATAAGAAGGTGCGTTCACTGTATTGCTGAAAAGTGACACCATAATTAAATAAAATTTTATATTGATTATTGTAAAATTACAAATAACACATTAAATGATCACTGAAATGCAAACGCTAATTTCAAAATCTTTGTATAACGGTCTAGGTGGTGCACGAACTCATGCAAGAGGTTCAGTTAATCAAACCGAGGCATGGTTTGATCCAAGACTATCGCATTGTCTTGATTGGCCCAGTCGGGTCCGGAAAATCCAGCTTCTGCAACACGATCAATTCTGTATTCAAGGGCAGAATTACACATACGGCTCTTTGTGGGGAAGGAAAACACAGCTTCACCAAAACGGTATGTCTTCATGAAAGGCTTTAATTAGTCGATGAATGGCAAACACTTATATCTCTAGTAAAGCTCGTTCTTTCATATTAAAAAAACAACACTATTATGTCGTATTAAAAATGATTTTCTTTATTTCAGTACCAACCATATGTATTCAAATCAGCACGAGAACAAGATTTCCATGTGAAAATATGTGACACGAGAGGGCTGGAACCTGATTTCGGGATTGATACCATGGATTTCACATTTTTGTTAGATGGTCATATTCCAGAAAAATACAAGGTATTGTAATACAATCAATATGTGATGGAAGAAAACTCCTTTCTTTCTTTTCTTTAATTGCTTCGGCAAGCTGATCTTTAATTTACATTATTCATCTGATAAATTGACATTAATTGCTATTTCAATATTGAAATATGTCTATCGATCTTACAAGTAGCTTTGATTTAAAACGTTATTAATGGAAACAGTATGTATATTTATTTGCCTATAATTGTGTATTTATAATATAAATACAGTGAAATCAGAATATTCAGGGAAAACATAGCTTTATCTGGCATAGATGGTTTATAGCACAGTTGCCGTTCGTGTAAATTGCATACGGTGCGAAAATGGTGTTTCATTTGAAATGCATAAATGGTGTTATTAAGGGAATCGAACACTTTCTTTACTAATTGAGTTAAGTCAATGACGAATTTGTTAAGCCTACTATTGTTTATGTTTATATCCCACGAGTCACATCTGGAGCGGCATATTGTGTCTTCGATGATGGTGATATTTCAAATAAATTAATAATAATGCCGATATAATTTTTATAAGTATTTACAACCTGGCAATACGTTGTTATTGTCTACATTTATCTTCTAAATGTCTATGACCGCTTTAATGTTTACTAGTAATAAGCATATATTAACATTAAACAATCAATTTCAATGTGTTTGTATTCAGTTTCACGCCGAGGAACCTATTTCCCTTAACGATCCGGCGTTTGTGACAAAGCCAGAATTAACCGATAAGGTTCATTGTGTAGTCTTTGTTCTGGATGTGTCTACGCTACAAAAGCTTGATCCCGAAAAGCAGGCGCAAATCATAAGTTTCCGGAATATAACAATGCGAAAAGGTAACACTAAAGTTTACCGCCGCTTTGTCTGTATACAAGTATTGGTTTTCAGTCTATGTGTAAACAATCTTTTGGGTTACACGATGAAACTTTTGATACAATATAAACCGATATGCATGTCCGCCTACAAGCTAATGTATTAATCGTCCCAGATTTAAAATGGTTAAATAATATCAAGTTTTTACATAATAACCTGTATCAAACAATATTAAGTGCAATTTATATTTGATTGTCATAACAAACAATTGTCGAAAAATGAGACGGTGTGAAAATACGTAAAACTATAATTATGATACCCATTTATTAAAAGCACATCTTCAATATAAAAGCATTGCGATTTTGATGTTTGTTACGCACAGCCTGATATGGTATGCTTTTGATATCGCCTTTCGTCCGTCGTGCGGTTTGCGACGTATGCAGTCAACATTCACATTGAGAACTCTACATGTAACGACAACACTTAAAATACAATCTTAATGGCACTGGGTCCCAATAATATCTCCGCTTAGAAACTGGGTCACGCAGGATAATACACTAAGAAACAGTATCAATTTTTTAAAAAGCTTGTGAATGCTCTAGAAGTCAAATGTGTTTGCGCAAGCATTATGAAAATGTGTCATCACATTTGTGTCTATGCTATCTCAGCTGAGTGCAGAAATATTAAATGTCTATAAAAATGGTCGGCAGTGTGGCGGAAGAGATGTTCTTTTAAACATTCCGTCTTCAATAAACTTTCAAAGAAAAGTTGTGTGAATGAAATCTTGATCGAGTTTGAAAATTGGTCTGATCGAATGAAAACCCCGGCAGGGGCTGTAATAGTTTCCTGATAAATCTGAATTGAGACATAGCGACCACTCTAGAGATCACTTTTTGTAAACTTTATCCGTTTATTTGTTTAAATTATATCTTGGTCGAGTTCAATGATGGTTCCGTTCCATTTAAAAAAAGGATTCAATAGAGAAGCAGATTTCCACATATGTCTAGAGTGAAACCCTGAACACCCAAGACGTAACATGTTTTGTCGAATCATCCCGAAACTTGCTTAGAAGACGAGTTCTTGATATTTTAGTTGCGTCTGAATATGAGTTTCGTCTGTTAAAAATAGAAGCTTGTAATTTTAATCAAGTTTCTACTGTTTCGGTCTGAAACGTATTACGTTATTAAAGTGATAACACAGAGCGTGTTCTCAAACAGTTGTATTTGATGGTTGACCACTGATAAAAGCAGAAAAAATGGACAACAATCAAAGTTAATAATATAATTGAATAACGCAATGTTAATTGTCCAATTAATTAAGGTTATTATATATTTTTCCTGAATCTCAAATAATGATAAACTTATTTACAGCAATCAGTTTTATTACGACCTTTCATTCTATGTACATATTATGTTAAATCTGTATTTAATATGTCAGAATTTGACAAGCGACCTATTGAACCTTTTTTGTCCTTTAAGTAGCCTATTTTGCAGTCAAAAAAACTCATACTGGCTTATTACTGTTCTGTTTCATAAGAGTTGTTCTCCAGTATTTATCCAAAATAACAATGTGTACATACACATTTTTCTGTGTTGAAATTAAAGGGTCTACTGAAATAGTATCTATTTATATATTTTGTCATTTTAACGTTCACATATATAAAATATTTAAGTATCGCAAAGAAAATTTATTCAGCTGTTTATTTTCGAAATAAGATTCGACAGTATAAACATATGTCTTCTTGTCTGGTTATTGTTTGCAATATACCATCGACCGATTAAAACCAAATAGGGAAAAACAACGCTAATCATAGAAAGCTCTACTGATCGTCTTTTTATTGAGTGATTGCTGGTTTGTCGTCAAAATTTAGTTTTTGACATATAGGTCATATTATTGGCCAATCCTTTTGAAAACAGGTCAGAACATTAAATGTCTTTATGATATCTCGACTGAATACACATTTAGTCAAGTGGTGTCAACCACTAGAACGTCAACTTGAAAAGTTAAGAGAAAACGTAAGATGTTACACTTTCGTCTTTTCATCATGAAACAGTATTAAGATACTATTGTATTCGATCCTAAGCGAATATGAAATTTTTAAACAATATGACCGTAAGTGAATGAGGGAAGTATTTTTATGAGACATTAATGAAAAATTGTGAAAAACCCAGACATCATTGCTGCACCCTATCACCACGCAATCCGCACAAAACGTGTGTATGTTTTTTTTTTAATCGTCCTTAAAAATACCTTGCTGAAAGGAGCTTTTGTATTTTTCGTAGAATAATTGGTTGACAAATAAAACTTGTACTATCAGACTTTATTTGGTAAATTCAACAAGCCGCCAGTAGCCATCTTCGTTGTTTCACATCACACTTGGTAATAACTTTAATGTCTAATCCCACATTCAATTGGTACCATTAACTGTGTAAACGCTATGTTATAAGTCACATGTATGACACAAACAATATAACAATAGATCAGATCACTCAGGTCCATTTGCGTTTAAAATGGACGCTCCAGGGCTGTGGCCGTCTTATTTATTAACGTTTGTTTGGTCATGGAATAAATGTGACTTGTAATAAAATTAAATAATATTATATTTGAACAAAAATTAAATGTATACTTTCAATAACTGAAACTCGTATAGCCTGTTTCCCAGCAAATACGTTAGTTATGTATGACGATTAAAAAAAAAAGTAAACAATTATATGCGTTGTTATTCAAAATTGTAAACATTTTAACATTGAAACGTTTTATCTCTTGAATATAATTCGATCTTTTCGATATCTACGAGGAAGTGTTTTATAATCGTCTGTTATAAATACTGTTTCCTTTCTTATTAACAAAGAAATACCTCAAGCGGTTATCTTGACAAAAGTTGACAAAGCTGTCGCCCAGAACTTAGAGACGGTATACACGAGCTCTGTTATTGCTAAAACATTGCAAACAGTCTGTGATATGTTCGGCTTTCCAAAGCAACATGTGTTTCCTGTGAAGAACTACGGAGATGAGTTGACGATGGATGACGGGGTGAACTTCCTGGCACTCTTTGCTTTGAGACAGATCATGTATTTGTCTGTGGATCATATTGAAAATCAAAGCACTGACAGCACTTATCCTCCCAATGAAGAAGAGGCACACGATTTAGAAGCAGCTTCAGAGTCCATTTAATAAGAAAGTAAAGGGAGGTTTTCTTTAAAACAGACTGAAATGCTTTTCGCATGACTTGTTTATAGCTTTGGATATTCCATTTGATTGATTATAATGTAATGATTCATAGCGCATTCGATTTGGACGTATGACTGTTAATATACAGACTCAAGTATCATTTAATTAACTGCGATGCGATTTTTGTTGTTTTAATGTGATTTATGTTAATATTTATATTCGGTCATTGATAAATTGTTTTGCCTTTCTTACGATCTATGGCATAAACTAGTAACTGTTTTTTTTATTAAGGATATGTACAATTTGCAACGTGTTAGAACCAAATAATTGTATTGATCTTTTCATTCGATGCTTTTAAACATATGGTGTCAGTGACCGTTTGTGTAATTGTATGTTATATATTAAAGTAATACGATTATAGATTATATTAGAATTGTTTTATATATGTCGTATTAACACTTACATTTAAAATATAAGTAGTTTATAACGTGCTTCGAAAATGCAAATATCGTGCTCTGAGGAATATTCAAGCAGTAAGTGATTTGATTGGATATTAAACCAAGAGTAGTTATATTGTCACTAAACTTAATTTAATTCATGTCATGTTTTATTGCTATTTACTTGTTGTTATAATGTTTGTGGTTGTTTATGTTTGCATATACAGCATATCAAAAGACTAGTGTATAGTTACAAGAACGACACTCTCTGTAAAGATTCTACAATTATAACAATAATAAGTTAAATAATGCATTGTTCGGTGTTGTTTTATTGTGAGATAAAAAGTATATTAATTAACAACTATGCCATGCTTTGCTAATAAATGGTATACAATCTTTGAATAAAGTAGTGTTTAAAAGTGCTGCTTAATATGGATCGTAGAGCTATGGCCAGTAAAATGTTTATTTATTTTTTACTATTCAGAGAACTTAAGATAGGAAATATTTTACTGGTGTAAAGGCTAACGATAGTTGCAGTAAAAAATCAATTATGTTAGCGCGTCCGTTATAAGTAAGCTTCGGCAGTTTGTTTTGGGTTGAAAAACAAATGGGAAATTATTTTTTTATTTTTCTATAGAAAAAAACTTTGACAACTTGAGTGTGTAACAGTTAAAATGCTGAAGTTGAATCAAGGCGTATATCGATTTTTTTTACTTTTAAGCTGTTTTTGCTTAGAAATGCCAAGGACTATTTTGAGTGCCGCAAACGTCATATCGCGTTACTATGAAAGTTTAGAATCAGTACTTTTAATGCATGTTTATAATTGTGATAGGATAAATCCATTAAAATGTTATTTTGTTGGTAAACTTAAAGATATCCGACACGTCTCATGTATTCAAACACGCACGGATAATTACATTATATGCTATATGTATCACATCGCCAGACATGCATTTAGTCAATCAAATCACATAGGGTAATGTAAGATTATCACTTTGGGTATGTCAGCAAACGCGCGCTATATTTTGCTGATTTTCATGAAATGCTTTTGTAATATTTATGTTTTTTTTCCACTAAACAACTATAAAAATAATTCAAAGAGGAAATTCATATCATGCTTTACATGCGCTAAACATTTATATTTATTAAACTTTTCTATACCAACTGTATATTGGCTGTTAAGTTTTATTTTGCTGATTCATCGCCGCTACAACAGTTAGCAAATGGGGCAGAATGATCGGGTATATCAACCTGATTTTCGATGTCTTTTTACTTCAACGAGTGATATGTTATCAGGAGAAACTATTTTGTATCACTTATACTTATCTGTTCATTACATTTTGGGGGTGCTTGGAAGTGCCGCGTTATATACGTACATGTAGTTGCACCTGGAACCAATTATGCACAATACAGGTAAAACGAACGCCTAGCGAAGAATTAAAGTTAATATATGGGATTTGCCCCGGCTTTTAAATAACGCGTGTATCTACTTTTGTTTTTCTTGTCGTTTTATTGCAAATAGCTATTTAACTAATAATCTGTGCTTCGGAAACCGCGATACTGAAATTTGAATCAAATTTTATGCAAATGCTTCATGTTTTAGTAACAACAAATAAGGTAACACAATCATGCTTTTGGGGAATAAACATTATATTATATATATATATATATATATATATATATATATATATATATATATATATATATATATATATATATATATATATATATATATATAAAGTTGATAATGCAAAACAAATAAATAGAAATGCAACAAGAAACAACGCGTCGTCTGTAACTCTTTTTTTACATTGTTGTTGTATCGAAACTTAACACATTTAAACTTAAAGAAAATGAGCAGATTTAAATACACATAATACAATCGGTCTAAAATAACCATTTATTTAATTTTCATAAAAACTATTATAATTTAAAGCAAATTTATTTTCTTTATTTACGATTAAGCAATGACTTAAAGTATCTTAAACAGACATGGATTTATCATCAACACAAACTCATAAGTACTTAATAAAAATAAACAATGCGTTGCTTTCTAAAGAAAGTTTATATTTATACTCAGAAATGTAAAAGGTAGTTTAATCAGAATTGATTAATAACTGTTCAAGGTAAATGCGTAATGCAATAGCAGTCCAGTTACTCAAGTGAAATTAAATATACACAATAAACCAGTCGATTGTTACGTGTGCACATTCTGACGGGAATGTGTGCAAAACCACGTGTTCATAGGTAACGATGTAGTATGATGTACGCAACGGACGTATATGGACGTCAGCCCACAACTTACATTACATATTACAACAATAAATGGACTGCATGCCTACACTAGAAATGACTGATCAGCGAAACGAGCAATAGACCATTAATTGATACGTTCTTCTCGGCAAGGTTGTCGTTAACATATGGTGTATATTTGTTTATCTATCAAGGTAGAGACTTATTGAACTTGATGCAAAACAAACATAAATTACTACAATCATTAGTAATATATCTTAGGCACTATTTGACAAGAACCATTAGACCGAATCGTTATAGTTGATTTTACTCTTTTACGTGATGAACATGTTAATTGTTACTTGAACATATTTGAACATAAGGCCTAGCTTTGATGGGTTTTATTCAAAGTTCATTAGATTTGAATTTGTTTAATTATTTATATGTATTGATTTACAATTCGACAATATAGGATACATAAACAATCAAACATTCTCACAATATGGGGATACGATTTTTCCGTTTTAAGTGTAATTTAAAAATGCGATTGATAAGTCGACACATGATACCATTATTTCAACAGTTAACTGAAAGTGAAAGTTAATAGAATCAGGTAGCAAAGCAGACGCGCGTCTTTCACTCGGATATGATCTCGATACGTTACGAAAATGACCTCTTGGCCAGCAATACCCGTTGTCAAGTGAACCAGGGGACTGGGGGCAATACGTTGATTATCGGCTGAAGTACTAGAGGCGGTTGATTCTTTTTATTCCGAAGAAAGTAATATGTAGGAGTAATGAAGAGTTCATATTGAATTGAGCAGCTTATTGACTTATAATCCAAATGTTACTATTGAATATTGTTTAGCATTATGAATACAAACATGATTTTCAAATAGCCATTACTGGCGGCTGATTATTAAAGTATAGGAATGACAATAGTATATATGCTGACCATATATTTATATTTAGTCAATATACCATATATTTAATGTATTCTTATACTATACGAATCATTCAATGACATTTATGTACACGACAATTGTGTTAATTAGAAGATTCCAAAAGTTACTATTGAAAGCACATACGGTTATTGCACACACTCAAAATCAACGAATATTTCGTACACTATTGCGTTAACTAAAGTTAACACCTAAAAAGTCAAAGTTCCTTATAGCAAAAGCCAAAACTTCAACGCTTGATTCGGTCTGGCAACATCGATCTAACGTAATAAAATATGCTCTTATGTGTTTACTTTTTTGTGTCACAATATAGTCTATCTGAATTTCCGGCTACGATATCCGTACATTTACGAGCACACGCGAGATTGGCTTCGTGCAGCTTGGGAAGCACGACGTGGTTCTCATAAATACGTCATTCTTCCGCCGCTTCAAGAAGCCAGTTTCGCGTTCGCTCGTAAATATTCGGATATTGTGGCTAAAAGAAGAAGTTAAAAAAACGACTGTTTTTTTTGTAGACCGTTTGCGAAGTGTTTTATTTGTAACGTGTCGTTTGACTGCTTTTTAACAATGCCCATTAGAAGTACAATATTTTAAATCATAATATTTATATTTAATACATACAGTTTCTACATCAACATCCATATATGTGTATATATTTCTGAAAGTAAAGAAACTGTGTTTAAAACTAGTCAACTGATTATATACTATATAATTAGTTTATATATGTACTCTGATATTCTTATAATGTAAACGCATTCCTATATATAATTTCAGATTGTGACACAGACACCCCGGAACTTTTTTTTAAACAATCGCTTTAATCTGTTTAGTTGTATGTAGCCTTTTATCGGAAAAGCACAACAACAACAGCCGGTTGACCCAATTATCCAATTGTTAAATATTCATTCGCGTGACGAGATTAATATCTTAAATCCGATCCCAAAAATTTCCTTGTAACACATGTGTGTATTGGTCTAGTATTAATGTTCTGATATTTACACACACACACAGACACACACACACAGACACACACGCACGCACGCACGCACGCACGCACGCATACACACACACACACGCACGCACGCACGCACGCACGCACGCACACAAACACACACACACACACACACACACACACACACACACACACATAAACCTTAAACGTTTTTAAGTCATAAAAATTGTGCGTAACACTTCAATGCTTTTTCATACAAGTGTATCAACTTGTCAAATGCCTGTACAATATTACAGAAACGGTATCGAGATTGAAACATTCACTCAATGTAATAAAAAACTGTGGCGATAAATGAGAAATAACGGAGAGGATATCTACGGTGGCACTAAGGTGACATCACCGCTCCAAAAAATGAAGTCGGGGAAAACACAAAAAAGTCTGTTTTCACGAGTTAATGTTTGTTTTGGACTCGGGGAAAACAGAAATTATGTTTTCCCGAATATTTTTTTTGGAGTCGGGGAAACACAATCGCTATATAATGCGAACAAGATAATCGGCCAATCACAGATGCGTATTATAAGGACTTTAGCAGTAGTGTTGTGCGCACAATATAGCGATTGTGTTTCCCCAACTAAGGTGACATCACCGCTCCAAAATGAAAGAAGTCGAGAAAACACAAGTTCTGTTTTCCCGTCTCAACAAAAAAATTAACTTGGGAAAACAGACTTGTCTTGTGTTTCCCCGAGTTATTTTTGTTTTAGGAGACGGGAAAACACAAATTGTGTTTTCCCGACTTCTTTCATTTTGGAGCGGTGATGTCACCTTAGTGCCACCGTATATATCTATTCTACTTACGTATAATTTCATTGTACCTACTTATTATCGGACGCTCCGAACGGTTATGTTAAACTATCACATAATATATATCTGGTATAATGGGAAACAACACATATAGATAAGGAAAGCTTTGTTTTCTCCATTATGTCCCTGAAAGCATTGTATTCTCCATTATGTCCCTGTTTTTAATAGAATTTGCCAACTACAAAGCATTATTGACCTTAGAAAATGTATGTAACAATTTTTTCCAGACAACATATAGTTAAACCAGGCAAATCACATGCTATACACACAGAAAAATGTCCAGATCGCTCCATGAAATCCATATAATTTAGAATATACGTGATCGAAATATATATAAAAGCAATTTGTTTTAAGTGTTCCGTTTTGATTTATCACTGAAAAGGACAGGTACCGTAACAGAAAAGTAGCGTTTTAAGTTATATTTGACGGAGATAGTACAAAATCGCTTTAAAATCGTGCAACTGTTGGCAAGTTTGAAAAGTTGTTCAACGGTCCGCTTACGTGAAGCCGATGAGTTTATTGTGTTCGATTAGTTCAATATGTTATTAAAAGAGCATATTCACTAATGGGAAACCTAAAACTACCCCAATCTTTGACATTGATTCAAAAGAAAAGAAAACATGAAATCTTAATACACAATTAGGGAGCAAACTATCAAAATAATAAACAAAGTAATCATTTGGACAATTCGTTCGAACGTTCCTCGGCTGGCGGAGGATTTCAACACACTACTTTCCCCGAATGAAATGTAATCAACAACACAAACTCAGCTAGCTGAGGTCACGTATATGCTTTTGAATCTCTAGTATCCGTCTCTTTTGTCGATGCGTTCGGAAGTTTAATATTGGACCACTTTCACTCACATAGAAAAAAGAAGTAAACAATGCAGGAATCACTTATAATGGCATTCATACATTAATTCATAAGCGCATTGAAAACAGTCATGCGATATCAAATTTGTAAAACTAAAGCGTATAGATCAAGAACATGTTGTTGACATTTCTCAAGTACATCGTATAATCCGAATAGAATAATATTTTGTGCAAATCAACGATTATTCTAGAGTATATTAATATTTATTCCATTAAAACTAAGCGAGTTCGGACATACACATGATTTAAATGGACCTTTTCACAGATTTTGGCATTTATTGAAGTTTGTCATTAAATGCTTTATATTGATAAATGTAAACATTCGATCTAAAAAGCTCCAGTAAAAAACAAATATAACATTAAAGTAACCCTCAACTGGGCTTGAACCACTGACCCCTTGTGTAAAAGTCTATCGCTTAGACCACTCGGCCATCCGTACTCATACAATGTGGGATGTATTTCATACTTAATGTAAGCAATCGTCGCAGTATCACAACAACAGAACTCTCTACATTTTTCAAACGTTTCGCGTTGCAACGTTTTTTTTCATGTTTTCAAATCATCAAAACATTCATATAATTGATATTTTAGCGCATGGTAAATGTTTAGTATTACTGTTTCCTCACAAATTTCAGAACTACAACGAAAGTTTGCGAATCTGGAACATTTTTTTTAATTTGTCAATTTACCAAAACGTGAAAAGGCCCCTTTAATGCATTAATTATAAATGCAGTCCATTTACTTCGAACAAATTGGAAAATAAGTGATTTAATTTTCGGTCAAATGGGAATTTATAATCAGGAAATTGACCTTTTACTAACGCTCACTGGCTAGTTAGTCTTTGTACGGATGTAAATAGTAATGAGCTGAAGTGATATGTCAATAGGAACCGGCAACAGAGTTAAAAACACACTAGTTATTTGTTGTAATAACCTACTAGGCTATGTTAACTTGCGGCTTAGTTTACAATCATATGCGATGTACAAAGTACTACCATCATATATTGTAAGCCGAACCTTTTCCAGCATCGTATCTCACATAACACCAGACGCCCTTGGCCATAACTATTGATACTCTGCCAATATCGTCAAAATGGTGATGTTACTGTCAGACTAAAATACAAAAAAAAACTCGTGAAATAGCTAAAATAATTAAATGCTTATTTATTGTATGCTTTCCGGTAGTTTATAGAGAAATATCAGTGAATTTAAACTGATATTTCACTGTTTCAAATAGTGAAAAATAACAGTGAAAATTATCGATAATTTTCATTTTTTGACCGGAAATAGTTTTAGATATCTTTGGTATTCCCATTGTGAACCCGATTGTACCAAGGGCGACTACTCTCTTCATTAAATGTTTATAAAAATATACGGATTAACTTTCTGTGAACATACATGTAATTACATTTCGGGGCGCTCAGCGGTGAATTTTATGGCCCGGAATGGAAAAAGCACAAATATAATCATTTGCAAGCATAAAATACAAATAAAAAATTAGCTTGATTTGGTGGAATATCGATGTTAATGCACTCGTGATCATAGAACAAATACAGTTTTACTCGTGGCTTCACCACCCGTGAAAATATGATTTTCTAGATCGCTCGTGAGTAAAATCCATCAAATATCCTCTATTAAATCGTACGCTTTCTGTACAATGCCTAGTGTGTTAGCAATTATAAGTAAACAATAAATCAATTCATAGTTAGTTACCAATACATAGCGTGATATACATACACAGTGTGCAAACGATGCATACTGCGTAAATACACTTTGTTCATACCATGCGTTTTGTATACCGTATAATTACCTAAATATAAGTAAATATAACTCTCACATCCAAACATGTGTCGAATAATTGTTCGTCTACATGTTTTAATCGTAACATAAAACAATGGTAGAAACTTGAAAACTGTTAGGTTAGAAAGGGATTCCATCTTGAGATGTAATGAAATTATCATATGGGTTTTATAAATAACAAAAACTATACGAAATTCCAGGATACGCAGCTAAATTTAATCAGATCACTATAAGTAACGAGTGGCCCACCAGTACAGATAATCTGAATCTAATTACCAGTTTATATTGTTAATATTATTAAAACAAAGAAAACGATAGCATTAACGTTTATAATTAAGGTAAGTTGAAAGGGAGTGACAATCCCTTTTTGTCGTTTAGTAACTTATGAAGACAAAACATGGACAGAGAGCCATAAATAGTATGAATGATTAGAAACGTGTGATGCAGAATCCATTATTTCCTGAAATGATTTAACTCCAGATAAACAGATAATTCGGTTGGAGCTTAACATATATATAACATATAGATAAGTAATGAGGGGCCAAAACAAAAAAGTTAATTTGATATTTGCTTTTTGTACTACATATAGTTGACATTAATACCGCCAAATACGACATCTTTATTATATAATTCTATACAGCAAGATCTTTGTCATATATAGCTACGGATTATGATCAGACCATATGACGTAGAAAATAATGAAACAATATATATATATATATATATATATATATATATATATATATATATATATATATATATATATATATATATATATATATATAAATAAATATATATATATATATATATATATATATATATATATATATATATATATATATATAACCCACATATATAAAAGTAGGGCATAGCCGAATACAAATATAACTTATACAAAAAGTTATACATTCCTTTGATAGCGAAAACGAAAGTGAAAGGTCACGATATATGTCGTATGTTTGGACTATTGTACCACACGTTTGATAACGTTAGATAACACTGTTATACATAATTATTTGGATTTAATCGGAAAGGTACGTAGGCTTCTGTTTTATAAAATAAGTTTGTTAAACCAAAGATAAGTCTTTCTTCACAGTAATGACCACTGCAAGTTTTTTTTAATTTAGTTATCGAACACATCAGATAAAGGATAATTGCTTCTGCGCTGTTATGGCATAAAAATCAATGTTTAAGTGCGCTTTCTTCATTCTATCAATTCAAAATTCAACAACAACAGCGCAGCGTCTTTAAATAATAGGGTTATTTGTTATGGATGTTTTCATACACTTTTTTACGTACGATGGTGCCTATATTTCAGAAATAATGTTTATGATTTTTTTGTAAAAGAAAACAGTCGAATAAAAAAAAATACCATAAAGCTGGTGAATACCTTATTTAATCTCTTCGATCGTCCGAGTATGCGATACAGAAGTGATAATAAGACGAGAGAATCATGTTTTGTGTGAATCTCCTGAATTGTAAATTGTATATCTCCATTACACCAATTAATGATGAGGTCGGTTTACATTCCAGCAGTCTAACTTGATTTAACAGCACGATGTTATGCTCGCTGTTGTTCTTTAGATAACTTTAACGGTATAAGATACAAGTCAAAACTTATAAGTTACCGTCAAAGGATAACGACGATAATGCCTTATATTCAAACATTAGTGACACTGTTCGATTAGCTTACAGTGGTCACTGGTTGAAATGTGTGTTTGTTGCCATAAATAATGGGTAATATTTAGATACCTTAAATCAATATTAGGACGATTATGGTGATTATCAATTAATATAAAGAAGTGAAACTCCAGCTGCTGGAGCAGTATTGCATTTTCATTATATGCAATTAGTTGGTCCTTTATTTAAGGCAAGTGATTATCAAAAAAAGCATTATCCGTTGAGTATCATGTTTATCTTAGTGCACATACCTGTAATAACAGAGCATTGAAATTAAACATTAGGGTGATTATCTTTAATAAGATTAGCAGATGAAGTCATTTAGAATACAGACCCGAAGGATGATAATATTGTTGAATTACTTTCCGCAGCTTTCAGCATCACATACAGCAACACTCTGTAATACCAACATACATTCAGTTATAAACCAGACCTACATATGTAATATGACAAAGATATGTGTATATATGTTGTGCTGGCTAACTGCACCCAAAAATATTTTATATATCAAAGTGGTATTTTAAAACGTGTTTTTGTTTTGAGACTGGATGGATGGATGATGAGCTTGCTTACTACATCAATGCAGTTTATATAAAATGATATTTACCAACGTGTTTATAATCTATTATTGAAAATGGATGGATAGATGGATGGGTATTTGTATGAATGGCTGACTGGAAAGATTGAAGAATAGTTTGGTAAATGGATTCATGGATGGGTGGTTGGTTTTGGAACGATTAAATGATGGATCGATAGATGGATAGATGGATGGAAAGATGGATGGAGGAACGAATGGACGAACGGACTGACGGACGAACGAACAGGCAGACGAATTGACAGTTCAACTAGTTTGGTTGCCTCATTTAATACTTTTTGTTTTAATGGGTTATTTTTGGTCACATGATTAAGTGAATAAAATATACTTATTTCAACATTCTAATTGTTTCCATATAATCCCCATAAGGATTAAACATTTAGAACATTTAAATAAAATATGAATTAATCATTTACTGTGCCTTAAATCCTTAGACACATAATTGCATAATCCTAACAACCAGATTTTTCTAAGTTATGAACGAACTCGAATTATTACAGTAGTAATAAATATTCTTTCACCGATTTTCTATTACCATATCTTCTGATCCTTAAATATAGTTAGTTTTTATCAATATTTTATCTGTTTTGGAAAAAAAAAGTAAGATCGTATGCATCCATTAAATTGTAAAACGATGTTAAATAGAAAACAAATAGAAAACAGCGAAAAGCAGGCGGTAAGATATGTGCGTTTCTGAGTAAGGAACAGAGAATTCATATCAACTTTTGAACCATGTCTTTTCATTTACGTGAAACGACGTATCTTCGATACAAGAATCCAAACACATAATACAAATGATATTTGGACTTTTTTAAATATCAATCTGAATCTTAAAATAAATGCTTTACGAATCTCTTCATACGCTTGTCAAAACAGCGTTAAAACATAAACATAAAATGCGTAAGTATATGTGTAATTGAGAACTGTTTGTTTATGTGTACTTACGGATAATAATGAAAAGAAAAACAACGACATTTTTGATTTGCTATTCAGAATGACAGGCCAACTCAGAGATTCGGACAAGACACAACTGGAACAGTGGATCGGTCAAGGACAAAAACAATTTACTCTTCTGTACAGTGCAACATCTGATGGCTGTACATCACAGAAGTTCCACGAGAAATGTGACTACCAGGGCGCCACAGTCACCTTGGTGTACAATGAGGTGGGATCCGTTTTCGGTGGCTACACTTCGGCGAGCTGGGCTGGCAACGTAAACAGTTATACACGAGATGATAAGGCCTTCTTGTTTCAACTGAAAGTCTCAAATAAAGATACATTTCGGAAATTTCCAGTTTCTAATTCCACATACAGCATATATTCACATTCAAGTAATGGGCCCGTGTTTGGTGGGAATACCGGATATGATATGAACTTATTCTCTGGTACCATCGCTAGCAGCGGTGGGTTATTTCAGTTGAATGGTGGGTTTGCGTTTGGTATCAACTACACAATGTCTGGGGTATCAAGCTGGAACGATATTCATAACGGGAACCTGAACATCAAAGAACTTGAAGTGTACAGCGTAGCAGGTTTGACTTTTTATGTTATAATTTCCTATGCCATACGATTTGTATCCTAAGAATCATAATTAAAAAGAGTTTTATTTAACGACTTTTTTGTTTTAATTTCACCTGCAATTTTGAATTATGTTGCCATATAAGTACATCAACATTTTATTCGCTTGTTACTTGTAAAATTTATAATTTTCGTGTTGTATCTACCTACCTAACTACCTACGTACCTACCTACCTACCTACTCCGTAAAAGTTACATCCCTTCAGGTGATTATACGCCTCTTCCGATTATGCCCCTTTCGCTGATGTTACGCCCTTTCTGGGGATGTATCGCCCATGTATAAGCCACTTCAAGGAATGTTTCGTTTTTTTACCGGTGATGATGCGCTCCTTCGGTGGATGATACGCTTCTTACGGGGTTGTTAAGCCTTTCCGGTGATGCTTAACCCCTTACGATCATGTTTCGCCCTTTCCAATGATATTATTATAACATTTCTGGTAATGGTGCTCCCGTATTGGCGATGATTTCGGTGACATGATGTTCCTGTGGGTCACCTTGTTCAGTGATATTAAGCCTCTTCTGATGATTTGACACCTTTTCATGAGATGTTCCATTATTTCAGGGTGTTTAGCTGCTTGGTATGTTTACCCACCTCTATATTTTTCGACGGTTGGAAACAATCATGATTAAAAGCACATTATTATTCAATAATATAGATTGGCGGGAAACAACTTAACGAAAGTCGCTGGAATGCCTATAGGCAGTAGTTTTGTCTTTGAACACATAAACAGGTTTTGAAACGTTGGTTAACTATACAATTAAATACTTTAAATTGATGTCTAAAAATTCTTCGGTTGGTTTTTTGAAACAATTGGATTGAGGGGGTTATTTAATTGATTCGTTTTTCGAATTAAACATTGATGCTATACTGTCTTTAATAGTATATCTTTTATAGTATTGTTTAATTTACATCTTTTTTTCATTTAAAGCTTGTGATAGTTTTACAATCAAATGTTTTTCAATGAATTAAAAAAACGTATGCAAGACTAAAGAATATTCGAGATATCGGGATCTGATAGACACGTGCTGTAATGGCATAATTATAATGAATACAGTATTTACATAAATTCATCGGTAAGGGAGTTGTTTCAGCGGATGAGTTGTAATATGATGGGAAGTAATATCCTCGGATCATCAGTTTTTATTAATCAGGGCAATACAGAAAACAATCCTAAAAAAGATGATATATTTTCACCTGACAATATAATAAACGTTTCCTTTGTGGATTTCGTCATATCCAGTATTAAATCCATAACTTTCTATGTAGTTAAACCTCCAGAGGCAACACATCAGGAATGGCGGAAGGTACCTGAATGGAGTAAGACGGTATGTTCACTGCATTGAAACCATAAGTAACTGTCGGATGTACATTTTCCTCCTGATAAATATTATCATTACAAATATTGCTTTCAATGTTAAAATAAATATCAAAACTATTCTCAAACAACTTTGTAACGATCCAGTTGGTGAAGGAGCTCATGCAAGGTGTTCAGTCGATCAAACCTAGAAACAGTTTGATCCAAGATTATCGCATCGCACTGATTGGCCCAGTCGGTTCCGGGAAATCCAGCTTCTGTAACACGATCAATTCTGTGTTCAAGGGTAGAATTACACAAAGGGCTCTTTGTGGGGATGGAAGACAAAGCGTCACCAAATCGGTACATGTTAACAAACGGCTTTAATAACCCGATGTAGGGAAACAAGTATCTTTGTAACAAACATCGCTATTAAATATTTAATAAAAACATTATTATGCAAAAGTTCAAAAACCGATTATTGGGCATGATTATAATTCAGTATGAACCTTACGAATTCAAATCAACACGGGACAAAGCTCCTCATGTGCGCATATGTGACACGAGGGGGCTGGAACCTGATTTCGGTATTGACACCATGGAGTTCACTTTTTTGCTGGATGGTCATATTCCAGAAAAATACCAGGTATAAAATTGCATTTTTTATCGTTATATAAAACAATACTGCCGTCTTTAAATTGCTACGGCAAGCACATTTTGTATTTACACAACATTTTATTAGATAAAAAACTGTTCATTTTCATTTTGTAAATGATTTAGGTCTATCGACCTTACGAGCAGATTGGATTCAAAACGTTTTTTATTAAACAAAATAAGTATTTGAATATATAATTTATTTTGATAATCTTTATATTTTTAATCAGTAAAATAATAATTAAACAGTTTTATACGGCTGTTATCCATCTGATTGATAGCACGGTTAGCATCCATGTATATTGCATGCGGGGAGAGAAAGGCGCTCCGTAGAAATGCAAAACACATTGTAAGTAAGGGAAACGACAAGTTAAATTGTGTTAAATTGTATACAAAACACGCTGTTTATTGGAGCGATTAAACTAATAGCGTGTTTAGATTGGTTAAAGTAAATATAAAACAATCATGTAGACGTTCGCATTCATTATAATCATACATACGTTCCATTTTACTTATTCACCTTTGTTAATGAATAATTTATTTAGCCTACACGTCAATGAACGGCACGCTATAAGTATAGAAGTTCCCATGTTTAAAGTCACAGTGAGTGAAATTGTTCATGTATATTTCATACACGTAACATCTGGTGCGTTATGTGATGTTCTTAATGATGTTGATGCTGTTAATAAATTAATTTGAACTCAGAATTGATCTGTGTTGGTATTTACAGAATGGCAATGAGGAGTTCATGTTAATCTTCATCTAAACAGTGCCTAAGGCTACTTGGCTGTTTACCAGTATGAAGTACATATTGACGAAAATAATATCATTTAATTTTTTTTACTCAGTTTCAAGCCGAGAAACCAATTTCCTTTGACGATTCGGCGTTTGTGACGAAGCCAGAATTAAGCAACAAGGTTCATTGTGTAGTCTTTGTTCTGGATGTATCTACGTTACTAAAGCTTGACTCCGAAATGATTGCAAAAATAAAAAGTTTCCGGACCCTAACAATGCGGAAAGGTAACACTGTAGTTTCCTGCCATTTCGTCTGTTGAACGGATATTCGATTGTGTGTACCAAATTTGTCGTTGAGTTTAAAAAAGGTTCACGAGATTAAAGATTTAGATAAAATTTAAAATGCATACAAGTTCACCTACAATCTATTGTATATTTCCTTTAAAATATGTATTTGATGATAAAAAGGAGTCACATAAACGTTTAGATCAAACAGTATTCGACGAATGTATTCCTGATGATCATTTTGGACAATATATTGAAAACTGTAATATTGAAGGATGCACATTATGATTCGATTTATGCCCAGCGAATTAAACATACTTTATTCATCTGACAGTAGTGCAATTTAGATGCTTCCAAAGCACAGCCTTCTAATGGTTTGCTTTATCACTTTTTGCCCGTCGCTTTTTGTCGGTCATTGCGATTTGTGCCGTCGTCAACATTTATCTTGTGATTACTACATGTAAAGGCCACAAGCAATGTCGGATCTTAATAACACTTGGTTAGAACATATTTCCCAATACAGCCGAGTTGAACATTGTGTCACAGAGGATCACAAGGCAAAACTTAAGAAAGCTTTTGAAAGCTCTAGATGTCATATTTGTTTGCCCAAACAGTATGAAACTTTATAATAATAATTGTATATCAGCTTTGTTCAAAATAAGTCCTGTCCATTGAAAGCAATGGTCGCCAGGGGTGATTGGGCTGGCCAATTTTCCCATTATTACTCGAGTAACATCTTGCAAATATTCCAGAAGACATGTTTGTAATCAGATAAACGTTCTAAGTTATTTTTGTGATAAATTGAGTTTGAAAATCGTTCTGATTCATTGAAAAACTACCCGACTATTGTGTGGTAATTTAAAAAGGACCGACTTCGCCTTATTTCAAGCTTGGTCAGAACACTAAAACCATATAAAATCTGTGTGACAAAAGGGACAAAGCTTAGGGTAAACGTCACATGTATGACACAGAGACTCAGACATCTTTAGAGAAGATTATTTCTTTTGGGTTCTGGTGAACGCTCTAGACCTTTTGCCCTCTTGCTTTATTTAAGCGTGGTGCTATTATTAATTGCACTTATTAAAACCAACTGTTAAACTGTATACTACCAGGCACTGACTATGTCTAAACACTCTCATATAATCAGTAAACAACAAACAAATAATATGTTTAGTATGCATATCAAATGTAAAAGAACACAAATAGTTGCGAACGTTTTTACTTAAAACTTCTTTGCGACATTTTAGTAATTGTCAAGTTATACTTTTACAATACATGTTGATTTCTTTGATATTTAGTAGTATGTATTTTATAGCCGTCTGTACAACTTGCGTTTTTGCTGTCTCATTTTACCAAGGGATACCTCAAGCGGTTATCTTGACAAAAATCGACCTCCTAGACAAAGCTGTCGCCCAAAACTTAGAGACGGTATATTCAAGCAATGCTACTGCAAAAACAGTGCAAAAAGCTTGCGATATGTTCGGCTTTTCAAAGCAATACGTGTTTCCCGTGAAGAACTATGGAGATGAGTTGATGATGGATGACGGTGTGAACTTCCTGGCACTCTTTGCGTTGAGACAGATCATGTACCTGTCTCGGGATTATTTTGACAATCAAAGCACCGACAGCACAGATTGTGCCAATACAGAAGAGGGACACGATTTAGAAGCTGCTTCGGAGTCCATTTAATAAGAAAGCTGAGGGAGATTTACTTGAAAATAGATATTAATGTTTTTGCATGACTTTTTTTCATAACTTTTGATATTGAATTTGATTGATGATAATGTAATGATTCATGGCACGTTCGATTTCGAATTATGACTGTTAATATTAGACTACTAAGTATAATGGGTTTGTTTTGCGTTAATAAACTTCTATGAGTTTTTTTTGCTGTTTATTGTGGGATTTATATTAATGTATAATTATTCGGTCACTTATGTTTTGTTTCGCCTTTCCTATGATCTATGGCATAAGCTAGTAACTGTTTTTTATTAAGGATATCTACTACTTGCAACGAATTGTTACCAAATAATATAATTGATCTTTAGATTCGACTTTTTTAAAACATAATTTGACCGTTTGTTTCATTTTTTGTTATAACTATTTACTTATACAATTATCGACTTTATTAGACTTTTTCGTAAATGTCGTATTTACAGTTGAATTTCAAATATCAGTGGTGTGTTTTCTGCTTCTATAAACATTAGCTTGGATTGAGGAATATCAAACAAGTAAGTGATTGGGATGGATATTAAACCCAGGAGTAGTTTTAGTGTCACTAAATTTAATTGAATTCATCTCATGCTTTCTTGCTGTTTTCGTGTTATAATGTTTGCTGTTGTTTATTTAAACAAATACATTATCTCAATAGACTAGTGTATGGTTACACGAATTGCTCTCTCTGTAATGATTCTAGAGTATAATAAATAACAAGTTTAATAATGCATTATTCAAAGTTGTTTTTGTGAGGTGAAGGAGATTTTAATTAACAACTATGCCAGTGCCATGCTTTGCTCATGGATGCAATATAATCTTTGGATTAAGTAAAGTTTAAAAGTGATGCTTACTATTGATTGTAGAGCTATAGTCAGTAAAGGTTTGATTTGTTTTTTTACAATTATTCACAGAACTTTAGTTAGAAATATTGCACATATGTAAATGCAAATTATAAAAATGGCCGTAAAAGTCAATTATATTTGTGCATCCGTTGTAAGTAATCGTCGGTAGTTTGTTTTTGGCTGGAAAACAAATGGTAATGTATTATATATTTTTCAACAGAACAAACTTTGACAACCTGAGTGCGTCACAGTTGACATGCTGAAGTTGAATCAACGCGTTTATCGATTTTGTTGACTTTAACGCTGTTTTTGCTTAGAATTGCCAAGGACAATTGTGGGTGCCGCAAACATCTCAAATAGATATCATGTTTCTACGAAAGGTTAGAGTCAGTATCTTAAAACAACGCGTTTATCGATTTTGTTGACTTTAACGCTGTTTTTGCTTAGAATTGCCAAGGACAATTTTGGGTGTCGCAAACATCTCAAATAGATATCATGTTACTACGAAAGGTTAGAGTCAGTATCTTAAAAGAATGTTTGTAATAGGTTGTAATAATAAAGGGTTCTGTTTTGTTTTGCAAACCAAAGTTAAATTATTTAAAACCTGTGATAGAATAAATAGAATATCAGGTTAGTTTGTTGGTGGACTTGAATTTATCCTATTCGTCTCACGTTTTCAAACACGCGCAATTAATAACATTTTATACTCTTTGTATCACATCGCCAGACATGCATTTGTCAATTAAATCATATTGGTTAATGTTAGATTATCACAGTCGGATATGTCAGCAAACACGCGCTATATTTTGCTGATTTTCATGAAACGCTTTTGTAATATTGATGGTTCTTTTCACTATAAAGATATAAAATAATGAAAATAGGAAATTCATGTCATGTTTTTTTATGCGCTAAACAAATATATGTATTTGCTATACCAATTGTATATTGGCTGTTAAGTTTTCTTTGCTGATCGATCGCCGGTACAACAGGTAACACACGGGGCTGAATGCTCTGGAATGTCCACCTGATGTTCAAATGTCTGTGTACACATATATATTGTATCACTTACACTTAACTGTTAATTATATTTTGGGGGTTCTGGGAGGTGCCGCGTTATCTACGCAGATATAGTGTCACCTGAAACCAATTATGAACATTTCATGTAAAACCAACGCCAAGCGAAGAATTGTAGTAAAAAATGGGTGTTTCCCCGGCTTTTAGATAACGCGTGTATATACTTTTGTTTTTCTTGTCGTTTTATTCCAAATAGCTATTTAACTCATAATCTGTGTTTGGAAAACTGCAATACTGAAATTTGAATCAAATTTTATGCAAAGGCTACATTTTTTAGTAACAACAAATAAGTAAAGTCATCATGCGTTGGGGAATCAAAAATGTTAGATATACACAGTTGATAACGTTTTTTTTAAAAATATTAATGCAACGAGAAACAACGCGTCGTCTGTAACTCTTTTTAACATTGTTATTGCATCGAAACTTAACACATTTTACCTTAACGAAAGTGTGCAAATTTATATACACATAATACAATCGGTACCATTACATTTATTTGTTCAATATATTATTATTTAAAGCAAATCAATGTTATTTATTTACGATTAAGCAATGACTTCACAAGATCTTAAACAGACATGGATTTATCAACAGCGCAAACTCATATAATATAAATAAACAATGTGTTGCTTTCTTAAGAATGTTTAAAGCAGTATATTTTAAAAAGGGATTTTCCACAGAATCCCTTTTAAAATGGCCTTTTTCAAGGATATTTCCTACAAATAAACCCATTTTTTTGTAACTTTTTATAACAAAGTATACAAATGTTATGCTGGCAGTACAACCCTACAACAGAAAATGTTACGCTGGCGGTACAAACTCCCAATGGTTCATTATAACATCAACAAATAATTAACTTAAATGTTATGCTGGCGGTACAAACTCCCAAATGTTCATCAGATTCATTCCACTTTAAAATTAAACAAAAAATGGTACGCTGGCGGTACAAACTCTCTAACTATTTACGCTGGCGGTACAAACTCCCAAAGGTTCATTCTATACACTGGCGGTACAACCATCCCAAATGCTTTAAAAAAATGTTATGCTAGTGGTACAAACTCAGGTTCATAATCCTTCAACAGAAAAATTTACTGAAAATGTTACAATGGCGGTACAAACTCTCAGAGGATCATAATCACAATTGAATACACCTGCGGTACAAACTCTCAGAATCAATGACAGATAATTCTTGAAAATGTTACGCCGGCCGTACAAACTCTACAATGACAAAATGTTACGCCGGCGGTACAAACTATGCATAATCACAGACAGACATTTCTTAATGTTACGCCGGCGGTACAAACTCCCTAAGGTTCATAATCACACAGACAGATAATTCTAAATGCTACGCCGGCGGTACAAATTCCCTTAGGTTCATAATCACACAGACAGATAATTCTTTGAAAATGTTACGCCAGCGGTACAAACTCCCTAAGGTTCATAATCACACAGACAGATAATTCTTTGAAAATGTTACGCCGGCGGTACAAACTCCCTAAGGTTCATAATCACACAGACAGATATTTGAAAATGTTACTCTACAATGACAAAATGTTACGCCGGCGGTACAAACTATGCATTATCACAGACAGATATTTCTTAATGTTACGCCGGCGTTACAAACTCCCTAAGGTTCATAATCACACAAACAGATAATTCTAAATGTTACGCCGGCGGTACAAATTCCCTTAGGTTCATAATCAAACAGACAGATAATTCTTTGAAAATGTTACGCCAGCGGTACAAACTCCCTAAGGTTCATAATCACACAGACAGATAATTCTTTGAAAATGTTACGCCGGCGGTACAAACTCCCTAAGGTTCATAATCACACAGACAGATATTTGAAAATTGTACTCTACAATGACAAAATGTTACGCCGGCGGTACAAACTATGCATTATCACAGACAGATATTTCTTTGAAAATGTTACGCTGGCGGTACAAACTCTACAATGACAAAATGTTACGCCGGCGGTACAAACTATGCATAATCACAGACAGATATTTCTTAATGTTACGCTGGCGGTACAAACTCCCTAAGGTTCATAATCACACAGACAGATAATTCTTTGAAAATGTTACGCCGGCGGTACAAACTCCCTAAAGTTCATAATAACATAGACAGATAAATTCTTTGAAAATGTTACGCCAGCGGTACACACTTCCAGATATGCATAATCACACAGAAAAAATCACACTGAAAAAAATAGAAGGTAAACGACTTTTAAATGTATAATTCTTAATTTATTTTTTAATTATAAAACATGTAATAATAAATACAAACACACACAAAGGTATACCATTATGTTCGCAATCCACCAGTCAGTAGGTCAGAAAATTTATAAAAGAGTGTGAATGATTCAATATTTTTTTATGACTAACTAAAATTAATTAATTCTTTTATAAAAAATACATAACATTTTTTTCAACATGTGAAGTCATTTTAAAAATGAAATATTTCAATAAAACAATCTTTACATCAATTATAACCATTCAAAGTTCTTTAACAGATGCAATTGCTGCAATTTGTATTTTCATTACTAAACAATTCTGCCACAAGTTTAGTATGTATTGTAAAAACAAAACTTTATTGTTTCTCCTGACATACAAACATATTATAGAACATAAAACAAGAGATGTGTTTGTCAGAAACACACTGTCCCCCTACTGCGCTGCGTTGATACATGTTTTTTTTACCTTTGACCTTGAAGGATGACCTTGACCTTTCACCACTCAAAATGTGCAGCTCAATGAGATACACATGCATGCCAAATATCAAGTTGCTATGTGAAGGGGCATAGAAGTTATGAGCATTTTTTGAAACCTAAACGCGAAACCTAAACGCAAAGTGTGACGGAAAGACGGACAGTCCGATCACTATATGCCCTCCTTCGGAGACATAAAAATTAAACATTAGCAATCACAAATTCACAAAATCTATTTTAACAAGGGCTGTTTGTAAAACATGCATGCCCCCCATATGGGCTGTCAGTTGAAGTGGCAGCCAAAGTGTGAATTAGTTTTTGTCACTGTGACCTTGACCTAGTAACCTGAAAATCGATAGGGGTCATCTGCTAGTCATGATCAATGTACCTATAAAGTTTCAGGATCCTAGGCCTAATTATTCTTGATTTATCATCAGGAAACCATTTTACTGTTTCTAGTCACTGTGACCTTGACCTAGTGACCTGAAAATTATTAGGGGTTATCTGCCAGTCATGATCAATGAACCTATGAATGTTCATGATCCTAGGTGTAAGCATTCTTGAGTTATCGTCCGGAAACCATTTTACGGTTTCGAGTCACCTGACCTTGACCTTGTGACCTGAAAATTAATAGGGTCATCTGCGATTCATGATCAATGTACCTATGAAGTTTCATGATCCTATGCATAAGCGTTCTTGAGTTATCATCCGGAAACCATTTTACTGTTTCGGGTCACCGTGACCTTGACATTTGACCTAGTGACCTGAAAATCAATAGGTGTCATCTGCGAGTCGTGATCAATGTACCTATGAAGTTTCATGATCCTAGGCATAAGAGTTCTTGAGTAATCATCCGGAAACCATTTTACTATTTCGGGTCACCATGACCTTGACCTTTGACCTAGTGACCTGAAAATCAATAGCGGTCATCTGCGAGTCATGATCAATGTACCTATGAAGTTTCATGATCCTTGGCATAAGCCTTCTTGAGTTATCATCCGGAAACCATTTTACTATTTCGGGTCACCGTGACCTTGACCTTTGACCTAGTGACCTCAAAATTAATAGGGGTCATCTGTGAGTCATGATCAATGTACCTATGAAGTTTCATGATCCTAGGCCTAAGTGTTCTTGAGTTATCATCTGGAAACCATCTGGTGGACAGACGGACATACGGACCGACATGAGCAAAACAATATACCCCCTCTTCTTCGAAGGGGGACATAATAAAGCATTTTTATGTGAAGACAAGTTCATACAAAGCATTTCTAAACCGAAATCGAAAATTGGTAGAAAAATGCATATGAACAAATGTACAGTTACAATAGCTTATAAAGGACATCTCACTCAATACTTTCAGGGGATTATAAAGACAACTGGCGAAATAAGGAACATTTGACTGGATACAAATTGTTAAACACTACACCTCAATAATAGTGTCTTATTTTTGCCCACCAGAGACGTATATTTGCTAAAACAAATTCAATTGACTGATCCAATTTCACCATAAAATGAAACTCTGGGTTGGAATAAACCCATGTGTTCTAGTAAAGATTGACGCAGAAGTTCTTGCAATAACCTTAAAATAAACAAAATATATCCTTCAAAAAGGCAGCAGAACACATACAAAATGAGCAACACGTTGTGCATATACTGCATAAATGAAGTATACAGGTCCATCAAGAATTTTATCCACAGATGTTTCTTCCTTTCTTCATCTGAAATCATGACCAGTCGTGATCTGCACAGTGTTGTGTCTAAAATAAAACAAACCACATATCAATGCCAAACAAAAACAAGAGCTTTCTCCATCAGACATATGCCCCCAAAAAACGCTTTTTCAAAACCTAAAGGCAGAGTTTGAAACCTAAAAGCGGACCCTAAGTTTAATGTCAAGGTCAAAGGGGTCAAAATTTGTGTGCGTATGGAAAGGCCTTGTCCATATACAAATGCATACCAATTATAAAGGTTACATCTGAAGCGACATACAAGTTATGAGCATTTTTCGAAACCTTTAAGCGATATTATGGGCATTTTTCACTGTTGAATTGAGCTGAAAAGAATTAACAGGTCAAACGAGTTACTTAAAATGAGGTTACTGACCAATTATCTGCAACTCATCTTGCTACCAGTTGTTATTAAAAATATATTTTATATTCGATATCTTACGTGACTCACCCAGTCCTGTAAGCCATCCGTAAAACAAAATTGTGTCTTTGTGTCGTATGAACGAATCTGCACTAAAACTAAATTTAGGTACACATCGTACAAGCATGACCAGTTGTCAAACGAAAGTACAGTTTATATTCAATTTAATTCAAATGCATTATTTTTCTCTTTCAGGGATATTGTTTTAGCATGTTGATGCTGCATTAACAAATCTAAGTATATATGAAGTGAAAACACCAAAAATAAACAACGGTTGCGATAGACACCTATTAACTGTTAGATGCCCATAATATCACTTTAACGCAAGTGTGACGGACAGACATATGAACGGACGGACAGTGCGATCACTATATGCCGTCCTGTAACGTACTGAAAATCAAGCTGTAGAATAATTTATTTTTATTTTAAATGCCTAATAGGCTACTCAACAATACTTCAAACAAAATGCATTTTAAAACCTTGAAAAGCTGAAAACGTGAGAATACAAGAAATGTTAACAAAACATATAAAGGCTTAATTAATGCTTTAATATCTGTAGAACACTAGTTGCAGTATCGAGTTTATTTTGCGAGAAAATATCATTCAAGTTGTGTTCCTTCAAGGCATGGGAATTCCGTTTTTAAATAAATGGATGAAAGTTAACCTTAACCTTGTCTTCCACTAGATTTAGGCAACAGAAAGAGCGACACACGATTGAAAATATTTGTGCCAAGTTTAATAAAATTCACTCAATACATGACTAAGTTATGCTCTGGACACAAACAGGATGCAACATTGTACCATATATAGACATTTGACCTATAATAGTGACCTTGACCTTGGAGGTAGGGAACTGGTATTTAAGCATACACAGTCTAATGATGAGGATCTTTTGTACCAAGTTTAAGGAATTTCGCTTTATAAATGACAAACTTATGCTCCTTGGGACAGATGGACGGTCGTGATTCCCATATCCCATTTACTCCAAGACTCTTGGGGTTACTGGTTCGAGCCCTGATGGGGGCTACTTTTTTTACCTTTTTTTTAAATTTTATTCTTGATTTTTTACTTGAGCTTTTTAGATCCAGTGTTTACATTTATCAATATAAAGCACTTAAAGACAAACTACAAAACATGCCAAAATCTGTGAAAAGGCCCCTTTAATATTAATCAGTTTTAATACTATTATTACTTATTTCTTATAAAAACCATTATATGTTCAAAGAAAAAAAAGAGCAATATACAAACCATATATAAATCTTCTCTTCCTTTTGCCAAACCCTTTCCCACCAGAAGTGTTATCATCTGAAATGTTTCAATGGAATATTTTCATATGGATTACACTCAAAATACACAATAATTTTCTACAGATGGGTTTGAGAAGGATAAGTAGAAACAAATTTTTTATGAAATAATGTTCATAATTATTTTATTGTCACATTTTTACTGTAAAACACATACTTAAACTTAAGTTTGTTCTTCCTGATCCTGTCAAATTCAAACTAAATACATAACAAATGAATTTCAACTCTATAACGAATGTAAAAAGATAACTTTAATGATATTTTCAAGATTTATGATAATAATATATATCATATATATTTACTCTTCTTTTTGGCAACCCTGAGGTCAGAAGCTTCGTCTCCAGTTTTCCGCTTTTTTATCTGTACCTTGAATTATACAAATTACACCTCAATTTTGTATTTTATTATTATACATGTATCTCATACTGTTTTACAAATTACATATTGTAAGGGTCCATCAGCCCATGTTTGAAAGCAAATATCCAAGCTCTTGGCATTGTGGTTTCAGGGAAGAAGTTTTTACAATATACATATAGGAAAACATATTTGCCTTCAGGGTTGGGCCAATTTTTACCCTTAAAGGCATAATTTGAACAATATTGGTAGAGGTATTCCAGACGATGTTTAATGTCAAATATCAAAGCTTTAGTTTTAATATTTAAGAGTTTTTTTTAACTTTTCACTATATACATTTAAGGAAAAAACATTTGTCCCCCGGTATGGGGCAAATTCCGACCCAAGAGGCATAATTTTAACATTCTTGTTTACTGTTTAGGTTCATCATATGATATTTCATGCCAAATATTAGAGCTCTAAGCTCTAGATGTTACTATATACATATAAGGAAACCTATCCGTTTCCATGGTAATATGAGTTATGCAAAGAACATTCCTGCCAAGTTTCATTAAGATTAGCCGAGTGGTTGATTAAGATTTACAAACTCAACATGTATATTCTAAGAGTATATACCATATGCTAGAAATGCAATATGGATGATTATCAAATCAGTTGGGGGGGGGGGAAATTTATACCCTGAGCACGGTGAGCTCAGGTTAGCTAACAATATATGACCTTATTGTAGAAAAAGCTCACCAATGGCTGTCTGTTTTCCTTTTCAATCAGTTCACGAACTTCAGGAACCATTCCTTGTCCTGGTGGAAAGGACTGCCTTATAGGTTGTCTTGGTAGCAGTGTTAAAGGAAATACCGGTACTCCAGAATCTAAACTGTCCATGTTGGAATTGAGCGATTCGTAAAAGTCTAGCCACTTTTGTGTACTATCCTGCTTTTTGAAAATTAGTTTCAGAGCTTTAATTTGTTTAACATTTTTATCTATTTCAATTTTACTAAAATTTGGCTTCAATATTTCTGGCTTTCCACTTGGGGCTTTATTCAAAAAGTTCCCATTAAGGGCTGACCACGGCTGAGACTGTACCCCTTTATAAAACACTTTTACACCACCGTCCACAGAAACAAATTTAAAGTGCAAAGGTTGGGTGATGTGGTCAACTTTGTTCAAATCACCCTCAATCCATGACTTAACATCAAATAATTGTGTGATACGCTCTGCATTTTTCAAAACGTTTAAAAGGTCATCAAAATATTCAGCATCTTTAGTATTTAACAGCCTGGACACCTCACTAAATTTTGCATCAATGTCTTCATGCGTGTGGCCAACAATAAGGAAGGACATATGAACCTGAAATATAATATATGATTATCAAATCCGACAAATCAAATACCTTCAGTCAATAAAGTCGACAATGGCTGAACAAGATAATGCCTTTCCCAAGTTTTATCATAATTTGATTTAAAAAAATGCATAAACTACAAGATGGAATAATACTAAGAAAAACTATTCATTTAATAATCAAATATAAATAATTTATATGTTAAGGCTACAAAAATGTTACCTGAAATAAAAGCCAAAAAGATGCAATTCCATAATTTTGAAAACAAACATTGCAGGATTCAAAACTATCATGTTTTTAGTGATATATATGATACACAGTAGTTGGCAACAATAACATGTCTAAAGTTAATTAGTTATAGTAACTATCCTTTCCCTGATAGATACATGCTTTTACGATCCCTATCGATTCCCTGAATAGACGTGTTTCCGTGACGTTATCGATTACCTGGTAAACAAGGGCTGTTTGTAAAACATGCATGCCCCTATATGGGCTATAAGTTGTAGTAGCAGCCATTGTGTGAATACGTTTTCTTCGAAGGGGGGCATAAAAAGCATTTCTACTAAATCATGCTACAGAGGTTGAATAATTGTAAGTAGTGCACATGAATATTCAAATAATCAAGTTAATGAAAATGAAATTATTTGAATACTCATCCTTAAGAAAGACTGTCGTAAAACAGACCCTGTGATCTTTGAAATCAACACTCACCTCATGGAAAACCTGTTCTGCCACTAACAATTCCAGAAATGCAAATACATAACGGTTCTTATTTTCCCTCCAACAGTTGTCTGCTTGGATAAACAAATTTGGAGGCAGGCAGTTGTTCTGGAATAAAAACATCCACAAAGTTATTGCACAATAATGTTGTTCTCTAGAGTAAACAACAAGTAAAACTACAACATAGGGAAAACAATAAAAGTAAGATGGTCAGTGTTTATATCACATGATCATACACAAATATAGCTAGTCTGGCGAAAATGTGTTATCATACTAATGCATTTTGTATGACTCGTATTCTGATGTTATCTTTCCTATTAACCAACCTAAGCAAGAATTTATGATCCTCTATACAAATTCATAAAACCAGGGGTCTCACTCTGGTTTGGGGGAACACCGAGGCGGGCGAAATCAGGCATCATTTTCCATAGGAGAATTTCAACCAAAACATAAGAAACATTACAATATTTGTTTTAATCACTTAATTTGTCCTTTTTACTACAATCTATTAACAGTTAACACTTATCTATCAATTTTATTTAGTTTGAAACATTTTGAACTTGAACTTGACAATTCTGGGTCTAGGGCATTCAATTGTCTTGCATTTTTATCTGAAATGGGGGAACTATATACTTTTTGCTGGGGAAATATGGCCTTATTTAAACCCCAAAAACCAGCGATTGAGACCCCTGAAAATACTGACTGTACTAAAACCATCTTTACCAAAAAAGCCATCATGTGGTATTTCATTAGTGTCAAGGGCTTTGGTTATTTTCAGAAATGTAGGTGCTTTAATGGCCTGCTTACAATTTTTGTCTTCCAAGTATAATTATGTAAGATAACATGTGCACAAACATTACTCACATTTGCCTTGGCTTGACGTAGTAGCTCTTTAAGTATGATGTTGATTGTCAAGTTGGGATCATGAGGATATTCATTAATGTCCACATAGGCATGAAACCCTCCATGCCCGTGACTTAGCACTCCAGTGACATGAGTATGCAGAAGATCCACTGCATGCAGATTCTGTAATTTTTCACATAACAGTTACAAAATCTTGCACAATACATCATTTAAATTTGGAAATCAAAAACAAACAAAATACTGAATCTTGTTTGTGTATTTCGTATCCTAAAACTTAACAAGCATATTTGATTAATTGTTATCACCTGCCAAATAAAAAGCCTTTAGTTTCAATCAAACTCATAATTCTTGACCTGAACTTAACAAAATTTGCTAGCGTACCACCACAATATAATACTAAGTAACAACTTTTCTCTATTTTTTGTTTTTTTTAAGCGCCGCAAGTGTCCTAGAGACAACTTTAAATATAAATTAATACATTTTGCATCAATGGTTGAATGGCAAGATATGTATTTTAGGAACTCATTAAATAAATGCTTTTTAATGTATATATAGAATATTATGTAACTGTCGGATAGAGATCAAGTTTATAGGATGAGAAACATGTAGTGCTAGACTTTCAGAGTGCTACAAAATTTTTGAGCCGAGCATGATAAACTTGATCTCTTTCCAACACTCACATGATATTCTATTTATCCCATTATTTTGTGGTGTTTATCGTTCAAAAAGAGTAAAAATACTTAAATCTAAAAAATAACGCTGGTGTCCCAATTTTGCTTGAAGTATTTGTTTACTTCAAACATAATCATTTGCTATGACATCACATTGAAATATATATTGTTCCAAAAATAAAGATTGGAAACCATAGTCTAAAAATATTTATAGTTCACAGCTCATATTCATACGATCACTTGTTATACTATTGGTTTTCGTTTGGTAATAGGATAAACATTTATTTCAGAAAAAAATATACCATACAAACTGTTTATATGCCCTTTTTATGGGTAACATTCTGTAAAGAAAATTGAAAGCTTAAGACACACAGAGTAAGACACACAGGTGTGAGCCAAAATAGATTACCATCGAAGGCACAAAACCTCCTTTATCCTACCTTTGGGTTCCTCCCAGCAAAATGTGGCAAATTGGTCTTTGCTGTAAAAAATAGAGAATAGATTTATGCAATAAAAATTTAAAAAACAACTGTTTGTATGTTTGTTATATAAAAAATTAAATCACATATTATGTAAAGCATTCCTTTTTGGTACCATTGTATCCTGTGTGCAACTGTGGATGTAGTAAAAAAGTCTGGACAGGAAATTAAATTAATTACAGTATTTCATGCTTTTCAGTGAAAGAGCGTAAAAAAAACAAGAGAACAACAACATGATTTACTAATGACAAATCATAATACTATATATTTCAAAGTGTAAGATCGTAATATATATTTCATGGGTTGTAACAGAAACTCGTTATTTTCACTTGTGAAAATATTGTTTCGGTGACCACTCATGAAATATAATGCAATCTTACACGGAATCCAACAAATATCCTCTATGACATAGATATATATATATATATATAATTATGGAAAAAGTTAACATGTATATATGCATGGAGAAAGAAATGCAAATTTAAAACTCTATATAGCCTATAGTTAAAGGCTTTTTCTTCAAAATAATGGGAATTATTTTTTATAATTACATAATACAAAATGAAAGATTTTGTTCTGTTACAGTTTACACATTCAACAAAAAATTCATTCATTGTAATGTTTAGAAATCCTTATTATGGTGACCTATTTTTAGAAATCGGGTCAGGACAAATAATTGTTTTTGCCATTGTAACAAGGCCCCGTCAAAGGCAGAACACTGGAACTTGGGAATATGTTTTATGACTAGTTAGGATTTTCAAACTGCTCCTGTCAAAATTAAAGTGTATGGACACTTTAAATACCAACCTTGATCCATACCATCGATAATTATGGACATGTGCTGGCTTGGATTGCGTTGTGCCTGGTCTTTTTTGTTGTAATAGTACTTCCTTTCTAACCTGGATATCATTAAATAAGAGCTTTGAAGTTGCAAATAGTTAATAGTTTTAAGTGCATCTGTTTCTTTTGACATCAAACATTTAATAGGCAAAATTAAATTAAATTTGAAAGATGTATATCATTTCTTTGTTTACCATCATTAATGGGCAGTATGCAGGAAACAAAAATATGCAGGATATAGCACCTTTCTACCTATTTCACTTTGAATGTTTAAACACATTTATTAAACTACATATTTATGTTCAATAAGTTTGGTGAATTTGGGATATCAATACATATGTAGGATTAATGGGGCTTAAAGGTCCTTTCAATTTAAGATAAAAGTCAATGAGCTTGATTAACTGAATAACTTTTACTAATTACCAGTGGTTATATAAAATAAGCCTTAGGGAAAGATATGGAGCAAAATTGAAGGATGCTGCACCCTGCAAGAAAATGTCAATGTCAGTCCAAAATTTTCACCGTGAACCTTTTTATAATTTTCAATCTAGCAGCACCCAGTAAATTTTTCTGGTCATTAATCTTTCCCCTAATAATACACAGTCTGATTTGCATTCTGAACTTAAGAAATGCTTCTTACCATGTTCGTAAGGGAGTAATTCATTAAAGATTTGGTTACAAAAATAAATGACAAATAAAAGAAATGAAAATACATAAATTACATTTGACGAATATTATGCTCTTCTTTCTTTTTCTTGTAGAAAGCACGCATCTCGAAAGAGGTGGTTTTGCTCATTAGCCTTTCTAATGTCACACAAGTTGTACATTTGCTGAAGCTGTTGGTCTGAAACATACATCGATCACTGCTTATGTTACACAGCTCCAGATAACTGATTCATTTTTGTTGTTGTTTACAACCCATTTCAAAAATAAATTCCTGAAAATAAATTACCAATGCCTTTTTGGAGTATCCTTTCTGATACATCACAATGAAGGTTTTAAGTCTTAGAAAAGACCATGAAAATTGTCGTTTTACACTGTAACAGTTTAACCCTTTGCATGCTGGGAAATTTGTCGTCTGCTAAAATGTCGTCTGCTGAATTTCTAAAATTCGCATTTTCTTCGATTTTTTTCAAAGAATACTATCAGAATAGCAAACAGTTTTGATCCTGATGAGACGCCACATTCTGTGGCGTCTCATCTGGATCCAAACTGTTTGCAAAGGCCTTAAAAATTCGGTTCCCGCATTGTAAGTGTTAACAGCTGAGAAAGAATTAAGAAAGGCCAGGCTCTTTCAAGATACAGAGGCAATGAAATGGTGTTTTCACCAGGGCTGGCATTCCAGAAAGTTTTTAGAGAAAATCTTAAATTCTACTTTTTCTAGTTAATTTTTTGAAGCAATATCCTTTCTATGTATGCGTTTTCGCCTATTGTACATGTGTGCCTCATTCGAAATATTTAATGTAATATAGTTAAGTTTTTGATTGTGTAGCATATTTTTCATTTTTAAATTTTAACAAGATGTGTTTGTAAAACACTATGTCCCCCATATATTTGACCTTTGTCGTTGACCTCGAGAGAATCTGATTCAACTGTATATTATTATATCTAGTAACTGACAAAAAAAAGGTTACATGTATATTGGTGTTAGACCTTGTAACAAATGCTGCAGACATTCAAAGGAAATACTCAACACAAGATTCATTATGTGACAGCTGTTATAAAAACACATATAGCTATAGATTCTAATTTGACGATGCCAAATTACATGTATTACAACTAACGCAGGCACATGACTGTGTAGTTTAAAAACGTCATATCAGCATAAAATTGTTTGTAACCCACAAAAAACACATTATTTTACCTTTTTCGTTTTAACAAACTGGAAGCTGTCAATCCATTTCTTGTAGAACTGGCTTTTGCTCACTGGATTTTCCACATCCATTTTGTATTGTTCATAAATATGACTTTTCACTGTTCCATATGGCATCACAATCTCGTTTCGGTGAGGCATTCTTTCGCCATGAAATCTGAAGTAATCCTCCAGCCAAGCAATCAAAAGTAGAGTGCTTTTGTCCCAGTTACGTGGAGATTTCCCAGTTGGAGCTTCCTTGTTATTCATGCACATATCAGCAACTGTAGTTAATGTATTCTTGTTAACTCTCAATGCAGCCAAAAATGCTTTTGTACATAATTGTATTTCTTGTTTTTTAGACTGTACTGAAAAGTACCTGTATTTTCCGACTTTTTCAGATTTTTCATATGATGCTTTCAGCAGTGTTATCCTAGTCAATTTTGGATTATGCCAGAATTTTTCACGAATATCACGGACAGAATTAATATTCAACTGCATAATACACCGTTTTCCACAATAGCAGGGTGTGTTAAGCGCTGTCTTAATACTAAGAAACTTCAATGCTTTTAATTTCATTCTTCCTTCTGACTTTACCTCACCTGAAAACAAATGTTAAAACCAAGGCATAACAAATGGTTATTTTCTAGCATTAAGACTGGTGTTTTAGAATGTAAACAGAAAGGCTAAGAATTTTTTTTAAGTTCCTTAAATTAGTTTTAGCAATAACGTTGTAATGTGTGGGTTTATGGCACATTTTTGTCTAAATCTGAAACATATTTTTATTAGTTTTTGATTGGGATAGTATTAATTATTGAATTTTAAGGGACTAGGGCAACAAAAATCCCCAAAATCAAAAGTTAAAACAACTACTTAAGCGATGCCAATTTCTGACCCATTACTATTTCGGAAGCCTTAGATGTCGAATTCAACACTGACAATGGGAAAAAAACAACGCAAAGTGAGCATACATTTTCCCCTTCTATGCAATAGTTACTGAGAAACAGCTCCAGACTGGAAAAAAAATTGACAAAATTCACTATTAAACAAACGCACATGCTAAAATTTCAAAAAAGCCTGGCAAAATTTCCCTCAAAGTTGTACTGTACTTACTTTGAATGTACTTGTTTTCTGTTTTCTTTTTCGGCTTAGCTAAAACCTGTTCGATGTCATGTTCAGAATCTGTAGAAGACAAAAACATTAAGCTTTCATCACTATCCCAAATGTCTAAATATTCCTCATCGCGCTGTACTTGTTCGCTATCTGTCACAGCACAGTCAGCAGATCCTGTAATGTCTTGTAATTTGGTCATAGAACAATTCACTGGGTCCCCAGAATCGGAGTCTGACCACCTTACTTGTACCAGTTCTTCATCGCTACTCCAGTTTACCTGGATTAGCTCTGGCTGCATGAATACAACCGCACACAAACACTGAAATAAAAACAAAATTTAATTGTAACTGTTTCCACCATAAATTATTTGTGAACAGTCATCACAGTAATATATTTTAACCACTAGCCCGAATTATGATGCTTTATTGGAAACAGAATCCAATAGCCCGACTATATAAATTATTAATTTCTAGCAGCCCGATTAACATTTAACCAGTCCTGGGCTGTCGGGCTTATAGTTAGCGTGAAGACTGTTTGTGAAGTTACAAGAATGAATACTGTGCACAACCTGTTAGGAATATAATTATATAAAATCACAATTGCCCATCCTTACAAGTTACTGGGTATCCGGACAAAACCCCTCCCAGACATAAACCCTTCTTTCAGCCTAACAAGGCGAAAACTGTATGATAATAAAAAACCAATGGTTGGGCAACCAAACCTTTCATTGAACAACCATTTTAAAAGTAAGTAGTTGACCGAAAGCCAACTGTAAATAAAATGCCAATTGGCAAATTTTAATCTTGAATTAAAATGTTTAATTTATGACGCAAGTTTATTCTGTTTACAATTTGTCACTATACCTTTCTAAAATAGATCACTGAGCGATTTTAACTTTAATTTTTTTATGATTGGTCGATTTGCTAACTCGAGCGCATGGGTTTTCGAAAAATAGTTCATACTTGTTTTTGTTAGCGTTGAACACACAGCAATCAGGGCTTGACACTTACTTTTTTACCTACTGACCCAAAGGACCACCAGCTTTCAGAAATTACTGGTCCTCCAAGATTTTAAGTGGTCCGACAATATCTATGTTATTTTACCTACATTTCAATTAACTTTCCGGACTATCCACAATGTATTGTGCATTTATAAAAAGAAACTATACTATCTACTAAACTATCTCTCGTCCTTTTCATAATTGCTGTACTTCAAGCTTCTCTTCATTAGTTTTAGGGTTTTTAGGCGGAGGTAACAGGTCAACCACCCCCAGAATGAAATTCCACATCGTGAAAATTTGTTATCTTGAAAATACGCACATTTATTCTCCGGCAATATCAAAACATTATTCGGCGCTCTCCAGTGTAAATTTGCACGGTAAACAAAGTATATTCTGATGGTACTAAGATCAATAAAATGCTGATTATTGCTCAGTCTTCGAAATAAGCTTTGAAAAGTTACATGCCAGTCGGGGCCAGTAACTTAAGAATGTTTACATGCCCAACATAGTTGTTTACATGCCCAAACTTTTTTAACCAAATTATAACAAATCACAACATTTTAACACTTACATGCTACACATAGTAAAGCAGAACATTGTTTCAATAGTAGTGAATACAATTACATCTAATCAGTCACTAGAATTAAGACGGTCGATCGTTACACCAGTGCTCTGAAAAGAGCGTTTTCTGGTGTCCTCGTATCCTTTCTTGGCTTCCTTTTTCTCAAATCATTGTCAATTTTCTATTTTGGAAGTGCTTATCGGGCTTAGCCCATCAACATACCTAAGATACTGCATAGCCTCTATGTCGACAATGACATTATTTTTTGTTTACATTGACAAAAACGGAAGCGTATTACTTGATTGAAATGATCGATTCAAAAAGCATCTTCTCGATTAATGTCTAGAGAAACCGTCGATAAGAACCGAATGTGACCGAACTGCATCGGTCAAAAACAATAACGATGACGTGTGCAAGCAGGTGCGTGTTGTAAAACCAATCGAATTTCATTGTTTTACAACTTACGGCAAGGTGTTTGTTCCCAAAATTGAAAAATAGATCTGCAAATATCAAGAACCGCTTACGATTTTTTTTATAAACTGTCAATCGGCTTCAATAATTTACATGCCCGGCTGGCCACAAACGTGAATTTTTTGTATGTGGCCCGGCAGTAATTTACTCGCCACGGGCAAGGCGTGTGCTAATTTGAAACTGATTGCTGCTTTTTCAAAATAATAAATACCATTTTGTTAATTTCTCAATCCAAACGCTTCGAATTTTATGTTAATTTGTGTATCGATCACGGCGAAGTCCAGAGACATTTGCGGAATGCAAATCGATTTTTTGATCCGACAACAGGTTTTTTGTCATTCGGGCATCTAGGAAATTGGAATTTCCAATATGTTGCTATTTTTCATCCCCAGTCTCGAGTACGCCCAAAAATATGATGAAATTATCGGTATATTATGAACAAATAAAGTTGTTTTATTAATGAAAACGGCTTCCACCAGTATTTCACAATAGCCGGCCCAGGATTTTTAACTGGTCCGACGGATCAACCAAATTTCTAGTTTCACTGGTCCTCCCTATTTTTTACTGACCCCGGGTCAACGGACCACTGTTAGGTTGAGCCCTGGCTAATAATTGAACTGCAGAATGCAATCGCAGATTGAAGAAATGAACTGTGCGCCAATTTAAAGACTATAAAATGTGCGACTTCAATCAAAGGCCATGAGAAAAACAATGACTCAAATTGTAAACTACAAGGTAATATCCTCTAAGATAATTTAAAGGGATGGTAAACTACAGTCATTTGTATACACACTTGAAGTTTCCACTACCAAATGACAAAAATGGCAATAAATTAGCCTACTCTTACTAGAAAACAGCCATGTGTGCTCTAAAAAGAACAAAAAGTACCAGTACAATCATTGATTTTGTGTTAACGTAAACGGTGTCCATGTATATACTGTACAAATGTATTTTTTCAAAGTGAATGGCTATGTGTCGCTAAATGCGTGTTACTGGGATTTCAAGTCTGTAATTGGATAGTTTATTATGTGTTTTACTGTCAACTGTCCGACTTTTCACGGATTCACCCTACGAGTAGTCGAGTAATAAACATTGGACACTTGATGAGCATTTCCATTAAAAAAACTGTGGATTTCCTGTTCTAAATTATAAAGTCGGACACATGCAAAATAAGCGCTTAATGATGCAACACCATTAAAAATGTATCAATGAATGTACTCGTACTCGCCTTTTCACCAAAAATTGTCAAATTTCATCGGAATTGAGTGAGTTATTACGTGTGTCCGACTTACGTACTGTCCGAATTTACATACTAAACCAGTAACCTAGTTTACCTTATCTCAACGAACAGAAGACGTTTCCTTCGCTAAATCGACATTAACCTTACTTTCATCGTAAAAGAAGTTAAACAAATAGTCAGCACTTCTTTAAAATACATTATAAACACAATATTTATATAAACACATATCGACACTTTTCTTCAAATAAAAACACCCGCCATTTGTAGCAAATAATTTCATTGGTTGTCAGGAATCTCAACAATCAGCCAGTTTTTTCTAACATAATCGCGTTTCGAAAACTAATTCTACAAATCATTTTGTAAAATAAATCGGTGACAGATATTTCCTAAAATAACATAAATAATATTATTGTGCTAAATATTACTGAAATATACACATTGCTTTTTTGCAACAGGTTACATTCAACTAAATATTAATTGTGATTCCAACAAACTGCACACGGCTGCTTTACATCGCAACTTCTGGACTAATTATAAACGCTGCAATAATCAGGCAACAAAGTAAGTTTGTTTACACTAACACCGAAAGAAATATGGAAGAGGTCGGCGCTACTGTTGTGTTACTTGTTATGCCATACGCACGCTATTTCATACCGAAACAATGTTCTCTGCACAGTACTCCGTGTTTCTACTGAGTAATTACACTACCACTTCCACCCCCACCACCACCGCCCACTACTATTACTACTACTACTACCACTAATACTACTACTCTACTACTACTACTAACTACTACTTCTACTACTACTACTACTACTGATTGTAGGCCAAACGGCACCCGGACAATCGGCACCCAGTTTATTTTGCATACGCGGAAGTCGGCGCCCTGTAATTTTTTCGACCCGGACAATCGGCACCCGATTGAATTGTATACCCGGACAAACGACACCCTATTTAAAGTCCCCGTCATAGCTATATATGTGGACAGAATCGTAAGAAATTTGTTTATTGAGGATATCATTGAAAATCCGGTTTAAATTTTAATTTTAAAATCGATTCACGCTTGTAATTGATTAAACAAGCGACAACGGTTACACCTTTTTGAATTTGCAAATTCGAATAAAAATCATATTTATGCGATGTAAGGAAAACGTTTTCGCGTGAATAAAAATCATTTGATCTTTCGACAAAATTATCATTTTAGCGTGTAATTATGTTTTCTTTTGTTTGGTGTGGGGGTGTATAAAGCGCTAATCTCCGAATGGAACCACATAGTGTCCTAAAGAAT
>NC_068361.1:109841595-109906595 GCF_020536995.1 Dreissena polymorpha
AGTATGGACAGTGCAGCAGATGCTTAACTGAGCCAGCCTTCATATTTAGTACAATCATGAATTGAGCAAGATTTTAATCACTTCTATTATTCATAAAAGTACACTTAAAATACATAAATGCATGTTTTTGTTTCATTTTTTTATCTTTTTCTATTGGGTATTTTGACTTTTTCAGGAGAGGAATGTCTGCGACTAAGTCAAGGGCCACTGGATAAGGGTTGTTGATGGCAAAACAGTAATAATATCATTTTGTTATCATGTACACAAGCAAATAAGCATATGTATGATGCTTTAGGTGTGAAGACTGTCATAATCAGGATTGTGGTCACTCACACCCTTGCCGTCATGTAATTCTCCTCGCATTTGTATTGATAGTTCCGCGTCCTGACATGTAAAGCTCGTGCTTTGTTGGCAGCTGAAGTTGGCACTTAACAGGTTATCCTTGTTCCTGAGCATGTATGCAGTACAGCTGAGTTGATTTGCTACTTGTTACCCTACAATTAGCTTGTTTTTGGTATTGTTTTCTCACAATATGCTTATATTCATGGTTCCGGCTTAAAATGGTGTCGCGCCTTACTTAAACATAGGATTGTTATAGCAAGTGTCCCCTTCATCATTTACCTTAGAGGGATTTTTTTGACAAAATTTGGCACTTTCAGCAACTTGTTTTGTTTTTTATTTGGTACATGCTTCTCTCATTCAGTGATTTAATGACAGTATTGTCCTTATTCTTTTTTCTTTGCATGAAAGGTGACATGAATCATTGATATTTGTTGTGTTGAGAATTCTGCAGGAAGCTGTGTCCCCAAAAGAAGTACTAGAAACCCCTTTCAGGACACTGCCTTGATCTGAACTGCCTTTCTACCCCTATTACTACATGGAACATCATTGCTAAGCTTATAATGCTTGCCTACATATGTTTTTTTTTTCAATTTAACTTTTCCTTCCAGCTTAATCCCCCCCCCCCCAACAAATGAGCATTGTATTCTTTCGCTTGGTTACAAACTCCCATTTGGACCAGATTGCCACCATAAAATAGCCTACAAGTACATATTTTGTGTCCAAAATATGAAAATTTGTATTGGTCTTGAACCTCTAAATGAGAGCTGGCAATGCATTTTGACCATCTGCTGGCAGTTAAAAGGCACCCATGACATTATATGCTAGAATATTTCATTGGCGGCTGGTAAATAAATGGGCACCGATCGACAAGGCGCTTTCAAGATTTTACACTTTTATTGGTGTGAAATAACAAGTTATTGGAAGCTTATTGATTTCTACACTTCAAAGTATCTTTGATCTCTCATTTTGACTAATTAGTTTATTGTCTTGGATGAAATTGGATTGTTTTTGCTTTGAAATTGGCATTTTTGGGATGAATTAAAAAAAACACACAAAAAGACATTATCAAAATTGCTTAGAGTGAAAATATCTAACAAAATTCATTCTTTCCCCACCACACATTAGCCCCACTTGCATGTCTTTTTGGTTTGTTTTGGTATTTTATTGCAGATATTGAACACAACAGCTTTAAATCTTAAAGGGGCAGTTAGCTTTAACAGGCCTAATATCGCCTTCTTCGGACTGAAAACACCCGCGTGTGAAAATATGATACAGAATGGCCAAATGGACAGCTATCCAGCCAAACTTAATATATTGGTGCAATATGGATGGGATGATAATAATATGAAAAAAACACAATTTCAGTAAAAATAATTTCTCTTATAGGTTACAATACACTAAATACTTTTGGTGTTCATGCTATAACCCTCTAAAAACAAAATCTTCAGTTATTTGAAGACACAATTCTCTGTACGGGCACTTGCCATGACTTGAGTTTTTGAATATGTCTGTGTTCATGTGGTAGGGAAAAACATTGTTGTATACTACAATTCCCTGTTTGCTTTAGGTTGAGACTACATAAGACTTTTGACAGTTGGCTGGAAACCATCATCACTGGAGAGATGCCGGTAAAAAGATGGCCATAAACAGTGACCGCGGATTCGCATTGTTCTTTCTTACATATTGATGACCTATGTTTTTTATTGTTTAATCATTGCGGCTTGGAATGCTCTTTAAGAAAAGGTATGGTTAGTGGGGGTGTCTACGCGCAAAAGTTTGACTTTATTTTTGTTAAAGTTATTTGCTTTACATTGAATTTGTGCAGGAAATCTTTTGGTATGTTGTGACCTAAACTAACTTATGATAAAAATGAAATATCATCTGCAAGTGCAAAATATGACTGGGAAAGCAGATTTTTGGTCATTTCTTAGCAAAAGTGAAGAAAATAAGTGCATTAAATGCATGAATTCAGATTATTTGACCTGGAATAGTTGTTTTTCAAGTTGACCCCCCACCCTTATATAGTGGAATAAGGGCTAAATTGCTTTCCGACTTAAATTCAAACAACCGCATATTGGTTGACCGTGTCGCGTTATGTGTTACATGAAGTTAGAATTCAACGCCAGGGACTCCATGATCGAGTAACGCAACTAAAACTTTTGCGAAAAGCATGAACATTCAAACAGGAGCCCCATTTCACCGACATGGAATGGCAGGCATTTTTACAGTATGGACAGTGCAGCAGATGCTTAACTGAGCCAGCCTTCATATTTAGTACAATCATGAATTGAGCAAAGATTTTATCACTTCATATATTCATAAAAGTACACTTAAAATACATAAATGCATGTTTTTGTTTCATTTTTTTATCTTTTTCTATTGGGTATTTTGACTTTTTCAGGAAGAGGAATGTCTGCGACTAAGTCAAGGGCCACTGGATAAGGGTTGTTGATGGCAAAACAGGTAATAATATCATTTTGTTATCATGTACACAAGCAAATAAGCATATGTATGATGCTTTAGGTGTGAAAGACTGTCATAATCAGGATTGTGGTCACTCACACCCTTGCCGTCATGTAATTCTCCTCGCAGTTTGTATTGATAGTTCCGCGTCCTGACATGTAAAGCTCGTGCTTTGTTGGCAGCTGAAGTTGGCACTTAACAGGGTTATCCTTGTTCCTGAGCATGTATGCAGTACAGCTGAGTTGATTTGCTACTTGTTACCCTACAATTAGCTTGTTTTTGGTATTGTTTTCTCACAATATGCTTATATTCATGGTTCCGGCTTAAAATGGTGTCGCGCCTTACTTAAACATAGGATTGTTATAGCAAGTGTCCCCTTCATCATTTACCTTAGAGGGATTTTTTTGACAAAATTTGGCACTTTCAGCAACTTGTTTTGTTTTTTATTTGGTACATGCTTCTCTCATTCAGTGATTTAATGACAGTATTGTCCTTATTCTTTTTTCTTTGCATAGAAAGGTGACATGAATCATTGATATTTGTTGTGTTGAGAATTCTGCAGGAAGCTGTGTCCCCAAAAGAAGTACTAGAAACCCCTTTCAGGACACTGCCTTGATCTGAACTGCCTTTCTACCCCTGTTACTACATGGAACATCATTGCTAAGCTTATAATGCTTGCCTACATATGTGTTTTTTGTTCAATTTAACTTTTCCTTCCAGCTTAAACCCCCCCCCCCCCCCCAACAAATGAGCATTGTATTCTTTCGCTTGGTTACAAACTCCCATTTGGACCAGATTGCCACCATAAAAATAGCCTAAAGTACATATTTTGTGTCCAAAATATGAAAATTTGTATTGTCTTGAACCTCTAAATGAGAGCTGGCAATGCATTTTGACCATCTGCTGCAGTTAAAAGGCACCCATGACATTATATGCTAGAATATTTCATTGGCGGCTGGTAAATAAATGGGCACCGATCGACAAGGCGCTTTCAAGATTTTACACTTTTATTGGTGTGAAATAACAAGTTATTGGAAGCTTATTGATTTCTACACTTCAAAGTATCTTTGATCTCTCATTTTGACTAATTAGTTTATTGTCTTGGATGAAATTGGATTGTTTTTTGCTTTGAAATTGGCATTTTTGGGATGATTAAAAAAAAACACACAAAAAAGACATTATCAAAATTGCTTAGAGTGAAAATATCTAACAAATTCATTCTTTCCCCACCACACATTAGCCCCACTTGCATGTCTTTTTGGTTTGTTTTGGTATTTTATTGCAGATATTGAACACAACAGCTTTAAATCTTAAAGGGGCAGTTAAGCTTTAACAGGCCTAATATCGCCTTCTTCGGACTGAAAACACCCGCGTGTGAAAATATGATACAGAATGGCCAAATGGACAGCTAATCCAGCCAAACTTAATATATTGGTGCAATATGGATGGGATGATAATAATATGAAAGAAAAACACATTTCAGTAAAAATAAATTTCTCTTATAGGTTACAATACACTAAATACTTTTGGTGTTCAATGCTATACCCTCTAAAAACAAAATCTTCATTTATTTGAAGACACAATTCTCTGTACGGGCACTTGCCATGACTTTATTTTTGAATATTTCTGTGTTCATGTGGTAGGGAAAACATTGTTGTATACTACAAATTCCCTGTTTTGCTTTTAGGTTGGAGACTACATAAGACTTTGACAGTTGGCGGGAAACCATCATCAACTGGAGAGATGCCGGTAAAAAGATGGCCATAAAACAGTGACCGCTGATTCGCATTGAGTTCTTTCTTACATATTGGATGACCTATGTTTTTTATTGTTTAAATCATTGCGGCTTGGAATGCTCTTTAAGAAAAGGTATGGTTATGGGGGTGTCTACGCGCAAAAGTTTGACTTTATTTTTTGTTAAAGTTATTGCTTTTACATTGAATTTGTGCAGGAAATCTTTTGGTATGTTGTGACCTAAACTAACTTATGATAAAAATGAAATATCATCTGCAAGTGCAAAATATGACTGGGAAAGCAGATTTTTGGTCATTTCTTAGCAAAAGGGAAGAAAATAAGTGCATTAAATGCATGAATTCAGATTATTTGACCTGGAATAGTTGTTTTTCAAGTTGACCCCCCCACCCTTATATAGTGGAATAAGGGCTAAATTGCTTTCCGACTTAAATTCAACCGCATATTGGTTGACCGTGTCGCGTTAATGTGTTACATGAAGTTAGAATTCAACGCCAGGGACTCCATGATCGAGTAACGCAACTAAAACTTTTGCGAAAAGCATGAACATTCAAACAGAGCCCCATTTCACCGACATGGAATGGCAGGCATTTTTACAGTATGGACAGTGCAGCAGATGCTTAACTGAGCCAGCCTTCATATTTAGTACAATCATGAATTGAGCAAGATTTTATCACTTCATATTATTCATAAAAGTACACTTAAAATACATAAATGCATGTTTTTGTTTCATTTTTTTATCTTTTTCTATTGGGTATTTTGACTTTTTCAGGAAGAGGAATGTCTGCGACTAAGTCAAGGGCCACTGGATAAGGGTTGTTGATGGCAAAACAGGTAATAATATCATTTTGTTATCATGTACACAAGCAAATAAGCATATGTATGATGCTTTAGGTGTGAAAGACTGTCATAATCAGGATTGTGGTCACTCACACCCTTGCCGTCATGTAATTCTCCTCGCAGTTTGTATTGATAGTTCCGCGTCCTGACATGTAAAGCTCGTGCTTTGTTGGCAGCTGAAGTTGGCACTTAACAGGGTTATCCTTGTTCCTGAGCATGTATGCAGTACAGCTGAGTTGATTTGCTACTTGTTACCCTACAATTAGCTTGTTTTTGGTATTGTTTTCTCACAATATGCTTATATTCATGGTTCCGGCTTAAAATGGTGTCGCGCCTTACTTAAACATAGGATTGTTATAGCAAGTGTCCCCTTCATCATTTACCTTAGAGGGATTTTTTTGACAAAATTTGGCACTTTCAGCAACTTGTTTTGTTTTTTATTTGGTACATGCTTCTCTCATTCAGTGATTTAATGACAGTATTGTCCTTATTCTTTTTTCTTTGCATAGAAAGGTGACATGAATCATTGATATTTGTTGTGTTGAGAATTCTGCAGGAAGCTGTGTCCCCAAAAGAAGTACTAGAAACCCCTTTCAGGACACTGCCTTGATCTGAACTGCCTTTCTACCCCTATTACTACATGGAACATCATTGCTAAGCTTATAATGCTTGCCTACATATGTGTTTTTTGTTCAATTTAACTTTTCCTTCCAGCTTAAATCCCCCCCCCCCCCCCCAACAAATGAGCATTGTATTCTTTCGCTTGGTTACAAACTCCCATTTGGACCAGATTGCCACCATAAAAATAGCCTAAAGTACATATTTTGTGTCCAAAATATGAAAATTTGTATTGTCTTGAACCTCTAAATGAGAGCTGGCAATGCATTTTGACCATCTGCTGCAGTTAAAAGGCACCCATGACATTATATGCTAGAATATTTCATTGGCGGCTGGTAAATAAATGGGCACCGATCGACAAGGCGCTTTCAAGATTTTACACTTTTATTGGTGTGAAATAACAAGTTATTGGAAGCTTATTGATTTCTACACTTCAAAGTATCTTTGATCTCTCATTTTGACTAATTAGTTTATTGTCTTGGATGAAATTGGATTGTTTTTGCTTTGAAATTGGCATTTTTGGGATGATTAAAAAAAAACACACAAAAAAGACATTATCAAAATTGCTTAGAGTGAAAATATCTAACAAATTCATTCTTTCCCCACCACACATTAGCCCCACTTGCATGTCTTTTTGGTTTGTTTTGGTATTTTATTGCAGATATTGAACACAACAGCTTTAAATCTTAAAGGGGCAGTTAAGCTTTAACAGGCCTAATATCGCCTTCTTCGGACTGAAAACACCCGCGTGTGAAAATATGATACAGAATGGCCAAATGGACAGCTAATCCAGCCAAACTTAATATATTGGTGCAATATGGATGGGATGATAATAATATGAAAGAAAAACACATTTCAGTAAAAATAAATTTCTCTTATAGGTTACAATACACTAAATACTTTTGGTGTTCAATGCTATACCCTCTAAAAACAAAATCTTCATTTATTTGAAGACACAATTCTCTGTACGGGCACTTGCCATGACTTTATTTTTGAATATTTCTGTGTTCATGTGGTAGGGAAAACATTGTTGTATACTACAAATTCCCTGTTTTGCTTTTAGGTTGGAGACTACATAAGACTTTGACAGTTGGCGGGAAACCATCATCAACTGGAGAGATGCCGGTAAAAAGATGGCCATAAAACAGTGACCGCTGATTCGCATTGAGTTCTTTCTTACATATTGGATGACCTATGTTTTTTATTGTTTAAATCATTGCGGCTTGGAATGCTCTTTAAGAAAAGGTATGGTTATGGGGGTGTCTACGCGCAAAAGTTTGACTTTATTTTTTGTTAAAGTTATTGCTTTTACATTGAATTTGTGCAGGAAATCTTTTGGTATGTTGTGACCTAAACTAACTTATGATAAAAATGAAATATCATCTGCAAGTGCAAAATATGACTGGGAAAGCAGATTTTTGGTCATTTCTTAGCAAAAGGGAAGAAAATAAGTGCATTAAATGCATGAATTCAGATTATTTGACCTGGAATAGTTGTTTTTCAAGTTGACCCCCCACCCTTATATAGTGGAATAAGGGCTAAATTGCTTTCCGACTTAAATTCAACCGCATATTGGTTGACCGTGTCGCGTTAATGTGTTACATGAAGTTAGAATTCAACGCCAGGGACTCCATGATCGAGTAACGCAACTAAAACTTTTGCGAAAAGCATGAACATTCAAACAGAGCCCCATTTCACCGACATGGAATGGCAGGCATTTTTACAGTATGGACAGTGCAGCAGATGCTTAACTGAGCCAGCCTTCATATTTAGTACAATCATGAATTGAGCAAGATTTTATCACTTCATATTATTCATAAAAGTACACTTAAAATACATAAATGCATGTTTTTGTTTCATTTTTTTATCTTTTTCTATTGGGTATTTTGACTTTTTCAGGAAGAGGAATGTCTGCGACTAAGTCAAGGGCCACTGGATAAGGGTTGTTGATGGCAAAACAGGTAATAATATCATTTTGTTATCATGTACACAAGCAAATAAGCATATGTATGATGCTTTAGGTGTGAAAGACTGTCATAATCAGGATTGTGGTCACTCACACCCTTGCCGTCATGTAATTCTCCTCGCAGTTTGTATTGATAGTTCCGCGTCCTGACATGTAAAGCTCGTGCTTTGTTGGCAGCTGAAGTTGGCACTTAACAGGGTTATCCTTGTTCCTGAGCATGTATGCAGTACAGCTGAGTTGATTTGCTACTTGTTACCCTACAATTAGCTTGTTTTTGGTATTGTTTTCTCACAATATGCTTATATTCATGGTTCCGGCTTAAAATGGTGTCGCGCCTTACTTAAACATAGGATTGTTATAGCAAGTGTCCCCTTCATCATTTACCTTAGAGGGATTTTTTTGACAAAATTTGGCACTTTCAGCAACTTGTTTTGTTTTTTATTTGGTACATGCTTCTCTCATTCAGTGATTTAATGACAGTATTGTCCTTATTCTTTTTTCTTTGCATAGAAAGGTGACATGAATCATTGATATTTGTTGTGTTGAGAATTCTGCAGGAAGCTGTGTCCCCAAAAGAAGTACTAGAAACCCCTTTCAGGACACTGCCTTGATCTGAACTGCCTTTCTACCCCTATTACTACATGGAACATCATTGCTAAGCTTATAATGCTTGCCTACATATGTGTTTTTTGTTCAATTTAACTTTTCCTTCCAGCTTAAATCCCCCCCCCCCCCCCCCAACAAATGAGCATTGTATTCTTTCGCTTGGTTACAAACTCCCATTTGGACCAGATTGCCACCATAAAAATAGCCTAAAGTACATATTTTGTGTCCAAAATATGAAAATTTGTATTGTCTTGAACCTCTAAATGAGAGCTGGCAATGCATTTTGACCATCTGCTGCAGTTAAAAGGCACCCATGACATTATATGCTAGAATATTTCATTGGCGGCTGGTAAATAAATGGGCACCGATCGACAAGGCGCTTTCAAGATTTTACACTTTTATTGGTGTGAAATAACAAGTTATTGGAAGCTTATTGATTTCTACACTTCAAAGTATCTTTGATCTCTCATTTTGACTAATTAGTTTATTGTCTTGGATGAAATTGGATTGTTTTTGCTTTGAAATTGGCATTTTTGGGATGATTAAAAAAAAACACACAAAAAAGACATTATCAAAATTGCTTAGAGTGAAAATATCTAACAAATTCATTCTTTCCCCACCACACATTAGCCCCACTTGCATGTCTTTTTGGTTTGTTTTGGTATTTTATTGCAGATATTGAACACAACAGCTTTAAATCTTAAAGGGGCAGTTAAGCTTTAACAGGCCTAATATCGCCTTCTTCGGACTGAAAACACCCGCGTGTGAAAATATGATACAGAATGGCCAAATGGACAGCTAATCCAGCCAAACTTAATATATTGGTGCAATATGGATGGGATGATAATAATATGAAAGAAAAACACATTTCAGTAAAAATAAATTTCTCTTATAACTAACTTATGATAAAAATGAAATATCATCTGCAAGTGCAAAATATGACTGGGAAAGCAGATTTTTGGTCATTTCTTAGCAAAAGGGAAGAAAATAAGTGCATTAAATGCATGAATTCAGATTATTTGACCTGGAATAGTTGTTTTTCAAGTTGACCCCCCACCCTTATATAGTGGAATAAGGGCTAAATTGCTTTCCGACTTAAATTCAACCGCATATTGGTTGACCGTGTCGCGTTAATGTGTTACATGAAGTTAGAATTCAACGCCAGGGACTCCATGATCGAGTAACGCAACTAAAACTTTTGCGAAAAGCATGAACATTCAAACAGAGCCCCATTTCACCGACATGGAATGGCAGGCATTTTTACAGTATGGACAGTGCAGCAGATGCTTAACTGAGCCAGCCTTCATATTTAGTACAATCATGAATTGAGCAAGATTTTATCACTTCATATTATTCATAAAAGTACACTTAAAATACATAAATGCATGTTTTTGTTTCATTTTTTTATCTTTTTCTATTGGGTATTTTGACTTTTTCAGGAAGAGGAATGTCTGCGACTAAGTCAAGGGCCACTGGATAAGGGTTGTTGATGGCAAAACAGGTAATAATATCATTTTGTTATCATGTACACAAGCAAATAAGCATATGTATGATGCTTTAGGTGTGAAAGACTGTCATAATCAGGATTGTGGTCACTCACACCCTTGCCGTCATGTAATTCTCCTCGCAGTTTGTATTGATAGTTCCGCGTCCTGACATGTAAAGCTCGTGCTTTGTTGGCAGCTGAAGTTGGCACTTAACAGGGTTATCCTTGTTCCTGAGCATGTATGCAGTACAGCTGAGTTGATTTGCTACTTGTTACCCTACAATTAGCTTGTTTTTGGTATTGTTTTCTCACAATATGCTTATATTCATGGTTCCGGCTTAAAATGGTGTCGCGCCTTACTTAAACATAGGATTGTTATAGCAAGTGTCCCCTTCATCATTTACCTTAGAGGGATTTTTTTGACAAAATTTGGCACTTTCAGCAACTTGTTTTGTTTTTTATTTGGTACATGCTTCTCTCATTCAGTGATTTAATGACAGTATTGTCCTTATTCTTTTTTCTTTGCATAGAAAGGTGACATGAATCATTGATATTTGTTGTGTTGAGAATTCTGCAGGAAGCTGTGTCCCCAAAAGAAGTACTAGAAACCCCTTTCAGGACACTGCCTTGATCTGAACTGCCTTTCTACCCCTATTACTACATGGAACATCATTGCTAAGCTTATAATGCTTGCCTACATATGTGTTTTTTGTTCAATTTAACTTTTCCTTCCAGCTTAAATCCCCCCCCCCCCCCCCCCAACAAATGAGCATTGTATTCTTTCGCTTGGTTACAAACTCCCATTTGGACCAGATTGCCACCATAAAAATAGCCTAAAGTACATATTTTGTGTCCAAAATATGAAAATTTGTATTGTCTTGAACCTCTAAATGAGAGCTGGCAATGCATTTTGACCATCTGCTGCAGTTAAAAGGCACCCATGACATTATATGCTAGAATATTTCATTGGCGGCTGGTAAATAAATGGGCACCGATCGACAAGGCGCTTTCAAGATTTTACACTTTTATTGGTGTGAAATAACAAGTTATTGGAAGCTTATTGATTTCTACACTTCAAAGTATCTTTGATCTCTCATTTTGACTAATTAGTTTATTGTCTTGGATGAAATTGGATTGTTTTTGCTTTGAAATTGGCATTTTTGGGATGATTAAAAAAAAACACACAAAAAAGACATTATCAAAATTGCTTAGAGTGAAAATATCTAACAAATTCATTCTTTCCCCACCACACATTAGCCCCACTTGCATGTCTTTTTGGTTTGTTTTGGTATTTTATTGCAGATATTGAACACAACAGCTTTAAATCTTAAAGGGGCAGTTAAGCTTTAACAGGCCTAATATCGCCTTCTTCGGACTGAAAACACCCGCGTGTGAAAATATGATACAGAATGGCCAAATGGACAGCTAATCCAGCCAAACTTAATATATTGGTGCAATATGGATGGGATGATAATAATATGAAAGAAAAACACATTTCAGTAAAAATAAATTTCTCTTATAGGTTACAATACACTAAATACTTTTGGTGTTCAATGCTATACCCTCTAAAAACAAAATCTTCATTTATTTGAAGACACAATTCTCTGTACGGGCACTTGCCATGACTTTATTTTTGAATATTTCTGTGTTCATGTGGTAGGGAAAACATTGTTGTATACTACAAATTCCCTGTTTTGCTTTTAGGTTGGAGACTACATAAGACTTTGACAGTTGGCGGGAAACCATCATCAACTGGAGAGATGCCGGTAAAAAGATGGCCATAAAACAGTGACCGCTGATTCGCATTGAGTTCTTTCTTACATATTGGATGACCTATGTTTTTTATTGTTTAAATCATTGCGGCTTGGAATGCTCTTTAAGAAAAGGTATGGTTATGGGGGTGTCTACGCGCAAAAGTTTGACTTTATTTTTTGTTAAAGTTATTGCTTTTACATTGAATTTGTGCAGGAAATCTTTTGGTATGTTGTGACCTAAACTAACTTATGATAAAAATGAAATATCATCTGCAAGTGCAAAATATGACTGGGAAAGCAGATTTTTGGTCATTTCTTAGCAAAAGGGAAGAAAATAAGTGCATTAAATGCATGAATTCAGATTATTTGACCTGGAATAGTTGTTTTTCAAGTTGACCCCCCACCCTTATATAGTGGAATAAGGGCTAAATTGCTTTCCGACTTAAATTCAACCGCATATTGGTTGACCGTGTCGCGTTAATGTGTTACATGAAGTTAGAATTCAACGCCAGGGACTCCATGATCGAGTAACGCAACTAAAACTTTTGCGAAAAGCATGAACATTCAAACAGAGCCCCATTTCACCGACATGGAATGGCAGGCATTTTTACAGTATGGACAGTGCAGCAGATGCTTAACTGAGCCAGCCTTCATATTTAGTACAATCATGAATTGAGCAAGATTTTATCACTTCATATTATTCATAAAAGTACACTTAAAATACATAAATGCATGTTTTTGTTTCATTTTTTTATCTTTTTCTATTGGGTATTTTGACTTTTTCAGGAAGAGGAATGTCTGCGACTAAGTCAAGGGCCACTGGATAAGGGTTGTTGATGGCAAAACAGGTAATAATATCATTTTGTTATCATGTACACAAGCAAATAAGCATATGTATGATGCTTTAGGTGTGAAAGACTGTCATAATCAGGATTGTGGTCACTCACACCCTTGCCGTCATGTAATTCTCCTCGCAGTTTGTATTGATAGTTCCGCGTCCTGACATGTAAAGCTCGTGCTTTGTTGGCAGCTGAAGTTGGCACTTAACAGGGTTATCCTTGTTCCTGAGCATGTATGCAGTACAGCTGAGTTGATTTGCTACTTGTTACCCTACAATTAGCTTGTTTTTGGTATTGTTTTCTCACAATATGCTTATATTCATGGTTCCGGCTTAAAATGGTGTCGCGCCTTACTTAAACATAGGATTGTTATAGCAAGTGTCCCCTTCATCATTTACCTTAGAGGGATTTTTTTGACAAAATTTGGCACTTTCAGCAACTTGTTTTGTTTTTTATTTGGTACATGCTTCTCTCATTCAGTGATTTAATGACAGTATTGTCCTTATTCTTTTTTCTTTGCATAGAAAGGTGACATGAATCATTGATATTTGTTGTGTTGAGAATTCTGCAGGAAGCTGTGTCCCCAAAAGAAGTACTAGAAACCCCTTTCAGGACACTGCCTTGATCTGAACTGCCTTTCTACCCCTATTACTACATGGAACATCATTGCTAAGCTTATAATGCTTGCCTACATATGTGTTTTTTGTTCAATTTAACTTTTCCTTCCAGCTTAAATCCCCCCCCCCCCCCCCAACAAATGAGCATTGTATTCTTTCGCTTGGTTACAAACTCCCATTTGGACCAGATTGCCACCATAAAAATAGCCTAAAGTACATATTTTGTGTCCAAAATATGAAAATTTGTATTGTCTTGAACCTCTAAATGAGAGCTGGCAATGCATTTTGACCATCTGCTGCAGTTAAAAGGCACCCATGACATTATATGCTAGAATATTTCATTGGCGGCTGGTAAATAAATGGGCACCGATCGACAAGGCGCTTTCAAGATTTTACACTTTTATTGGTGTGAAATAACAAGTTATTGGAAGCTTATTGATTTCTACACTTCAAAGTATCTTTGATCTCTCATTTTGACTAATTAGTTTATTGTCTTGGATGAAATTGGATTGTTTTTGCTTTGAAATTGGCATTTTTGGGATGATTAAAAAAAAACACACAAAAAAGACATTATCAAAATTGCTTAGAGTGAAAATATCTAACAAATTCATTCTTTCCCCACCACACATTAGCCCCACTTGCATGTCTTTTTGGTTTGTTTTGGTATTTTATTGCAGATATTGAACACAACAGCTTTAAATCTTAAAGGGGCAGTTAAGCTTTAACAGGCCTAATATCGCCTTCTTCGGACTGAAAACACCCGCGTGTGAAAATATGATACAGAATGGCCAAATGGACAGCTAATCCAGCCAAACTTAATATATTGGTGCAATATGGATGGGATGATAATAATATGAAAGAAAAACACATTTCAGTAAAAATAAATTTCTCTTATAGGTTACAATACACTAAATACTTTTGGTGTTCAATGCTATACCCTCTAAAAACAAAATCTTCATTTATTTGAAGACACAATTCTCTGTACGGGCACTTGCCATGACTTTATTTTTGAATATTTCTGTGTTCATGTGGTAGGGAAAACATTGTTGTATACTACAAATTCCCTGTTTTGCTTTTAGGTTGGAGACTACATAAGACTTTGACAGTTGGCGGGAAACCATCATCAACTGGAGAGATGCCGGTAAAAAGATGGCCATAAAACAGTGACCGCTGATTCGCATTGAGTTCTTTCTTACATATTGGATGACCTATGTTTTTTATTGTTTAAATCATTGCGGCTTGGAATGCTCTTTAAGAAAAGGTATGGTTATGGGGGTGTCTACGCGCAAAAGTTTGACTTTATTTTTTGTTAAAGTTATTGCTTTTACATTGAATTTGTGCAGGAAATCTTTTGGTATGTTGTGACCTAAACTAACTTATGATAAAAATGAAATATCATCTGCAAGTGCAAAATATGACTGGGAAAGCAGATTTTTGGTCATTTCTTAGCAAAAGGGAAGAAAATAAGTGCATTAAATGCATGAATTCAGATTATTTGACCTGGAATAGTTGTTTTTCAAGTTGACCCCCCACCCTTATATAGTGGAATAAGGGCTAAATTGCTTTCCGACTTAAATTCAACCGCATATTGGTTGACCGTGTCGCGTTAATGTGTTACATGAAGTTAGAATTCAACGCCAGGGACTCCATGATCGAGTAACGCAACTAAAACTTTTGCGAAAAGCATGAACATTCAAACAGAGCCCCATTTCACCGACATGGAATGGCAGGCATTTTTACAGTATGGACAGTGCAGCAGATGCTTAACTGAGCCAGCCTTCATATTTAGTACAATCATGAATTGAGCAAGATTTTATCACTTCATATTATTCATAAAAGTACACTTAAAATACATAAATGCATGTTTTTGTTTCATTTTTTTATCTTTTTCTATTGGGTATTTTGACTTTTTCAGGAAGAGGAATGTCTGCGACTAAGTCAAGGGCCACTGGATAAGGGTTGTTGATGGCAAAACAGGTAATAATATCATTTTGTTATCATGTACACAAGCAAATAAGCATATGTATGATGCTTTAGGTGTGAAAGACTGTCATAATCAGGATTGTGGTCACTCACACCCTTGCCGTCATGTAATTCTCCTCGCAGTTTGTATTGATAGTTCCGCGTCCTGACATGTAAAGCTCGTGCTTTGTTGGCAGCTGAAGTTGGCACTTAACAGGGTTATCCTTGTTCCTGAGCATGTATGCAGTACAGCTGAGTTGATTTGCTACTTGTTACCCTACAATTAGCTTGTTTTTGGTATTGTTTTCTCACAATATGCTTATATTCATGGTTCCGGCTTAAAATGGTGTCGCGCCTTACTTAAACATAGGATTGTTATAGCAAGTGTCCCCTTCATCATTTACCTTAGAGGGATTTTTTTGACAAAATTTGGCACTTTCAGCAACTTGTTTTGTTTTTTATTTGGTACATGCTTCTCTCATTCAGTGATTTAATGACAGTATTGTCCTTATTCTTTTTTCTTTGCATAGAAAGGTGACATGAATCATTGATATTTGTTGTGTTGAGAATTCTGCAGGAAGCTGTGTCCCCAAAAGAAGTACTAGAAACCCCTTTCAGGACACTGCCTTGATCTGAACTGCCTTTCTACCCCTATTACTACATGGAACATCATTGCTAAGCTTATAATGCTTGCCTACATATGTGTTTTTTGTTCAATTTAACTTTTCCTTCCAGCTTAAATCCCCCCCCCCCCCCCCAACAAATGAGCATTGTATTCTTTCGCTTGGTTACAAACTCCCATTTGGACCAGATTGCCACCATAAAAATAGCCTAAAGTACATATTTTGTGTCCAAAATATGAAAATTTGTATTGTCTTGAACCTCTAAATGAGAGCTGGCAATGCATTTTGACCATCTGCTGCAGTTAAAAGGCACCCATGACATTATATGCTAGAATATTTCATTGGCGGCTGGTAAATAAATGGGCACCGATCGACAAGGCGCTTTCAAGATTTTACACTTTTATTGGTGTGAAATAACAAGTTATTGGAAGCTTATTGATTTCTACACTTCAAAGTATCTTTGATCTCTCATTTTGACTAATTAGTTTATTGTCTTGGATGAAATTGGATTGTTTTTGCTTTGAAATTGGCATTTTTGGGATGATTAAAAAAAAACACACAAAAAAGACATTATCAAAATTGCTTAGAGTGAAAATATCTAACAAATTCATTCTTTCCCCACCACACATTAGCCCCACTTGCATGTCTTTTTGGTTTGTTTTGGTATTTTATTGCAGATATTGAACACAACAGCTTTAAATCTTAAAGGGGCAGTTAAGCTTTAACAGGCCTAATATCGCCTTCTTCGGACTGAAAACACCCGCGTGTGAAAATATGATACAGAATGGCCAAATGGACAGCTAATCCAGCCAAACTTAATATATTGGTGCAATATGGATGGGATGATAATAATATGAAAGAAAAACACATTTCAGTAAAAATAAATTTCTCTTATAGGTTACAATACACTAAATACTTTTGGTGTTCAATGCTATACCCTCTAAAAACAAAATCTTCATTTATTTGAAGACACAATTCTCTGTACGGGCACTTGCCATGACTTTATTTTTGAATATTTCTGTGTTCATGTGGTAGGGAAAACATTGTTGTATACTACAAATTCCCTGTTTTGCTTTTAGGTTGGAGACTACATAAGACTTTGACAGTTGGCGGGAAACCATCATCAACTGGAGAGATGCCGGTAAAAAGATGGCCATAAAACAGTGACCGCTGATTCGCATTGAGTTCTTTCTTACATATTGGATGACCTATGTTTTTTATTGTTTAAATCATTGCGGCTTGGAATGCTCTTTAAGAAAAGGTATGGTTATGGGGGTGTCTACGCGCAAAAGTTTGACTTTATTTTTTGTTAAAGTTATTGCTTTTACATTGAATTTGTGCAGGAAATCTTTTGGTATGTTGTGACCTAAACTAACTTATGATAAAAATGAAATATCATCTGCAAGTGCAAAATATGACTGGGAAAGCAGATTTTTGGTCATTTCTTAGCAAAAGGGAAGAAAATAAGTGCATTAAATGCATGAATTCAGATTATTTGACCTGGAATAGTTGTTTTTCAAGTTGACCCCCCACCCTTATATAGTGGAATAAGGGCTAAATTGCTTTCCGACTTAAATTCAACCGCATATTGGTTGACCGTGTCGCGTTAATGTGTTACATGAAGTTAGAATTCAACGCCAGGGACTCCATGATCGAGTAACGCAACTAAAACTTTTGCGAAAAGCATGAACATTCAAACAGAGCCCCATTTCACCGACATGGAATGGCAGGCATTTTTACAGTATGGACAGTGCAGCAGATGCTTAACTGAGCCAGCCTTCATATTTAGTACAATCATGAATTGAGCAAGATTTTATCACTTCATATTATTCATAAAAGTACACTTAAAATACATAAATGCATGTTTTTGTTTCATTTTTTTATCTTTTTCTATTGGGTATTTTGACTTTTTCAGGAAGAGGAATGTCTGCGACTAAGTCAAGGGCCACTGGATAAGGGTTGTTGATGGCAAAACAGGTAATAATATCATTTTGTTATCATGTACACAAGCAAATAAGCATATGTATGATGCTTTAGGTGTGAAAGACTGTCATAATCAGGATTGTGGTCACTCACACCCTTGCCGTCATGTAATTCTCCTCGCAGTTTGTATTGATAGTTCCGCGTCCTGACATGTAAAGCTCGTGCTTTGTTGGCAGCTGAAGTTGGCACTTAACAGGGTTATCCTTGTTCCTGAGCATGTATGCAGTACAGCTGAGTTGATTTGCTACTTGTTACCCTACAATTAGCTTGTTTTTGGTATTGTTTTCTCACAATATGCTTATATTCATGGTTCCGGCTTAAAATGGTGTCGCGCCTTACTTAAACATAGGATTGTTATAGCAAGTGTCCCCTTCATCATTTACCTTAGAGGGATTTTTTTGACAAAATTTGGCACTTTCAGCAACTTGTTTTGTTTTTTATTTGGTACATGCTTCTCTCATTCAGTGATTTAATGACAGTATTGTCCTTATTCTTTTTTCTTTGCATAGAAAGGTGACATGAATCATTGATATTTGTTGTGTTGAGAATTCTGCAGGAAGCTGTGTCCCCAAAAGAAGTACTAGAAACCCCTTTCAGGACACTGCCTTGATCTGAACTGCCTTTCTACCCCTATTACTACATGGAACATCATTGCTAAGCTTATAAAGCTTGCCTACATATGTGTTTTTTGTTCAATTTAACTTTTCCTTCCAGCTTAAATCCCCCCCCCCCCCCCCCAACAAATGAGCATTGTATTCTTTCGCTTGGTTACAAACTCCCATTTGGACCAGATTGCCACCATAAAAATAGCCTAAAGTACATATTTTGTGTCCAAAATATGAAAATTTGTATTGTCTTGAACCTCTAAATGAGAGCTGGCAATGCATTTTGACCATCTGCTGCAGTTAAAAGGCACCCATGACATTATATGCTAGAATATTTCATTGGCGGCTGGTAAATAAATGGGCACCGATCGACAAGGCGCTTTCAAGATTTTACACTTTTATTGGTGTGAAATAACAAGTTATTGGAAGCTTATTGATTTCTACACTTCAAAGTATCTTTGATCTCTCATTTTGACTAATTAGTTTATTGTCTTGGATGAAATTGGATTGTTTTTGCTTTGAAATTGGCATTTTTGGGATGATTAAAAAAAAACACACAAAAAAGACATTATCAAAATTGCTTAGAGTGAAAATATCTAACAAATTCATTCTTTCCCCACCACACATTAGCCCCACTTGCATGTCTTTTTGGTTTGTTTTGGTATTTTATTGCAGATATTGAACACAACAGCTTTAAATCTTAAAGGGGCAGTTAAGCTTTAACAGGCCTAATATCGCCTTCTTCGGACTGAAAACACCCGCGTGTGAAAATATGATACAGAATGGCCAAATGGACAGCTAATCCAGCCAAACTTAATATATTGGTGCAATATGGATGGGATGATAATAATATGAAAGAAAAACACATTTCAGTAAAAATAAATTTCTCTTATAGGTTACAATACACTAAATACTTTTGGTGTTCAATGCTATACCCTCTAAAAACAAAATCTTCATTTATTTGAAGACACAATTCTCTGTACGGGCACTTGCCATGACTTTATTTTTGAATATTTCTGTGTTCATGTGGTAGGGAAAACATTGTTGTATACTACAAATTCCCTGTTTTGCTTTTAGGTTGGAGACTACATAAGACTTTGACAGTTGGCGGGAAACCATCATCAACTGGAGAGATGCCGGTAAAAAGATGGCCATAAAACAGTGACCGCTGATTCGCATTGAGTTCTTTCTTACATATTGGATGACCTATGTTTTTTATTGTTTAAATCATTGCGGCTTGGAATGCTCTTTAAGAAAAGGTATGGTTATGGGGGTGTCTACGCGCAAAAGTTTGACTTTATTTTTTGTTAAAGTTATTGCTTTTACATTGAATTTGTGCAGGAAATCTTTTGGTATGTTGTGACCTAAACTAACTTATGATAAAAATGAAATATCATCTGCAAGTGCAAAATATGACTGGGAAAGCAGATTTTTGGTCATTTCTTAGCAAAAGGGAAGAAAATAAGTGCATTAAATGCATGAATTCAGATTATTTGACCTGGAATAGTTGTTTTTCAAGTTGACCCCCCACCCTTATATAGTGGAATAAGGGCTAAATTGCTTTCCGACTTAAATTCAACCGCATATTGGTTGACCGTGTCGCGTTAATGTGTTACATGAAGTTAGAATTCAACGCCAGGGACTCCATGATCGAGTAACGCAACTAAAACTTTTGCGAAAAGCATGAACATTCAAACAGAGCCCCATTTCACCGACATGGAATGGCAGGCATTTTTACAGTATGGACAGTGCAGCAGATGCTTAACTGAGCCAGCCTTCATATTTAGTACAATCATGAATTGAGCAAGATTTTATCACTTCATATTATTCATAAAAGTACACTTAAAATACATAAATGCATGTTTTTGTTTCATTTTTTTATCTTTTTCTATTGGGTATTTTGACTTTTTCAGGAAGAGGAATGTCTGCGACTAAGTCAAGGGCCACTGGATAAGGGTTGTTGATGGCAAAACAGGTAATAATATCATTTTGTTATCATGTACACAAGCAAATAAGCATATGTATGATGCTTTAGGTGTGAAAGACTGTCATAATCAGGATTGTGGTCACTCACACCCTTGCCGTCATGTAATTCTCCTCGCAGTTTGTATTGATAGTTCCGCGTCCTGACATGTAAAGCTCGTGCTTTGTTGGCAGCTGAAGTTGGCACTTAACAGGGTTATCCTTGTTCCTGAGCATGTATGCAGTACAGCTGAGTTGATTTGCTACTTGTTACCCTACAATTAGCTTGTTTTTGGTATTGTTTTCTCACAATATGCTTATATTCATGGTTCCGGCTTAAAATGGTGTCGCGCCTTACTTAAACATAGGATTGTTATAGCAAGTGTCCCCTTCATCATTTACCTTAGAGGGATTTTTTTGACAAAATTTGGCACTTTCAGCAACTTGTTTTGTTTTTTATTTGGTACATGCTTCTCTCATTCAGTGATTTAATGACAGTATTGTCCTTATTCTTTTTTCTTTGCATAGAAAGGTGACATGAATCATTGATATTTGTTGTGTTGAGAATTCTGCAGGAAGCTGTGTCCCCAAAAGAAGTACTAGAAACCCCTTTCAGGACACTGCCTTGATCTGAACTGCCTTTCTACCCCTATTACTACATGGAACATCATTGCTAAGCTTATAAAGCTTGCCTACATATGTGTTTTTTGTTCAATTTAACTTTTCCTTCCAGCTTAAATCCCCCCCCCCCCCCCAACAAATGAGCATTGTATTCTTTCGCTTGGTTACAAACTCCCATTTGGACCAGATTGCCACCATAAAAATAGCCTAAAGTACATATTTTGTGTCCAAAATATGAAAATTTGTATTGTCTTGAACCTCTAAATGAGAGCTGGCAATGCATTTTGACCATCTGCTGCAGTTAAAAGGCACCCATGACATTATATGCTAGAATATTTCATTGGCGGCTGGTAAATAAATGGGCACCGATCGACAAGGCGCTTTCAAGATTTTACACTTTTATTGGTGTGAAATAACAAGTTATTGGAAGCTTATTGATTTCTACACTTCAAAGTATCTTTGATCTCTCATTTTGACTAATTAGTTTATTGTCTTGGATGAAATTGGATTGTTTTTGCTTTGAAATTGGCATTTTTGGGATGATTAAAAAAAAACACACAAAAAAGACATTATCAAAATTGCTTAGAGTGAAAATATCTAACAAATTCATTCTTTCCCCACCACACATTAGCCCCACTTGCATGTCTTTTTGGTTTGTTTTGGTATTTTATTGCAGATATTGAACACAACAGCTTTAAATCTTAAAGGGGCAGTTAAGCTTTAACAGGCCTAATATCGCCTTCTTCGGACTGAAAACACCCGCGTGTGAAAATATGATACAGAATGGCCAAATGGACAGCTAATCCAGCCAAACTTAATATATTGGTGCAATATGGATGGGATGATAATAATATGAAAGAAAAACACATTTCAGTAAAAATAAATTTCTCTTATAGGTTACAATACACTAAATACTTTTGGTGTTCAATGCTATACCCTCTAAAAACAAAATCTTCATTTATTTGAAGACACAATTCTCTGTACGGGCACTTGCCATGACTTTATTTTTGAATATTTCTGTGTTCATGTGGTAGGGAAAACATTGTTGTATACTACAAATTCCCTGTTTTGCTTTTAGGTTGGAGACTACATAAGACTTTGACAGTTGGCGGGAAACCATCATCAACTGGAGAGATGCCGGTAAAAAGATGGCCATAAAACAGTGACCGCTGATTCGCATTGAGTTCTTTCTTACATATTGGATGACCTATGTTTTTTATTGTTTAAATCATTGCGGCTTGGAATGCTCTTTAAGAAAAGGTATGGTTATGGGGGTGTCTACGCGCAAAAGTTTGACTTTATTTTTTGTTAAAGTTATTGCTTTTACATTGAATTTGTGCAGGAAATCTTTTGGTATGTTGTGACCTAAACTAACTTATGATAAAAATGAAATATCATCTGCAAGTGCAAAATATGACTGGGAAAGCAGATTTTTGGTCATTTCTTAGCAAAAGGGAAGAAAATAAGTGCATTAAATGCATGAATTCAGATTATTTGACCTGGAATAGTTGTTTTTCAAGTTGACCCCCCACCCTTATATAGTGGAATAAGGGCTAAATTGCTTTCCGACTTAAATTCAACCGCATATTGGTTGACCGTGTCGCGTTAATGTGTTACATGAAGTTAGAATTCAACGCCAGGGACTCCATGATCGAGTAACGCAACTAAAACTTTTGCGAAAAGCATGAACATTCAAACAGAGCCCCATTTCACCGACATGGAATGGCAGGCATTTTTACAGTATGGACAGTGCAGCAGATGCTTAACTGAGCCAGCCTTCATATTTAGTACAATCATGAATTGAGCAAGATTTTATCACTTCATATTATTCATAAAAGTACACTTAAAATACATAAATGCATGTTTTTGTTTCATTTTTTTATCTTTTTCTATTGGGTATTTTGACTTTTTCAGGAAGAGGAATGTCTGCGACTAAGTCAAGGGCCACTGGATAAGGGTTGTTGATGGCAAAACAGGTAATAATATCATTTTGTTATCATGTACACAAGCAAATAAGCATATGTATGATGCTTTAGGTGTGAAAGACTGTCATAATCAGGATTGTGGTCACTCACACCCTTGCCGTCATGTAATTCTCCTCGCAGTTTGTATTGATAGTTCCGCGTCCTGACATGTAAAGCTCGTGCTTTGTTGGCAGCTGAAGTTGGCACTTAACAGGGTTATCCTTGTTCCTGAGCATGTATGCAGTACAGCTGAGTTGATTTGCTACTTGTTACCCTACAATTAGCTTGTTTTTGGTATTGTTTTCTCACAATATGCTTATATTCATGGTTCCGGCTTAAAATGGTGTCGCGCCTTACTTAAACATAGGATTGTTATAGCAAGTGTCCCCTTCATCATTTACCTTAGAGGGATTTTTTTGACAAAATTTGGCACTTTCAGCAACTTGTTTTGTTTTTTATTTGGTACATGCTTCTCTCATTCAGTGATTTAATGACAGTATTGTCCTTATTCTTTTTTCTTTGCATAGAAAGGTGACATGAATCATTGATATTTGTTGTGTTGAGAATTCTGCAGGAAGCTGTGTCCCCAAAAGAAGTACTAGAAACCCCTTTCAGGACACTGCCTTGATCTGAACTGCCTTTCTACCCCTATTACTACATGGAACATCATTGCTAAGCTTATAAAGCTTGCCTACATATGTGTTTTTTGTTCAATTTAACTTTTCCTTCCAGCTTAAATCCCCCCCCCCCCCCCCCAACAAATGAGCATTGTATTCTTTCGCTTGGTTACAAACTCCCATTTGGACCAGATTGCCACCATAAAAATAGCCTAAAGTACATATTTTGTGTCCAAAATATGAAAATTTGTATTGTCTTGAACCTCTAAATGAGAGCTGGCAATGCATTTTGACCATCTGCTGCAGTTAAAAGGCACCCATGACATTATATGCTAGAATATTTCATTGGCGGCTGGTAAATAAATGGGCACCGATCGACAAGGCGCTTTCAAGATTTTACACTTTTATTGGTGTGAAATAACAAGTTATTGGAAGCTTATTGATTTCTACACTTCAAAGTATCTTTGATCTCTCATTTTGACTAATTAGTTTATTGTCTTGGATGAAATTGGATTGTTTTTGCTTTGAAATTGGCATTTTTGGGATGATTAAAAAAAAACACACAAAAAAGACATTATCAAAATTGCTTAGAGTGAAAATATCTAACAAATTCATTCTTTCCCCACCACACATTAGCCCCACTTGCATGTCTTTTTGGTTTGTTTTGGTATTTTATTGCAGATATTGAACACAACAGCTTTAAATCTTAAAGGGGCAGTTAAGCTTTAACAGGCCTAATATCGCCTTCTTCGGACTGAAAACACCCGCGTGTGAAAATATGATACAGAATGGCCAAATGGACAGCTAATCCAGCCAAACTTAATATATTGGTGCAATATGGATGGGATGATAATAATATGAAAGAAAAACACATTTCAGTAAAAATAAATTTCTCTTATAGGTTACAATACACTAAATACTTTTGGTGTTCAATGCTATACCCTCTAAAAACAAAATCTTCATTTATTTGAAGACACAATTCTCTGTACGGGCACTTGCCATGACTTTATTTTTGAATATTTCTGTGTTCATGTGGTAGGGAAAACATTGTTGTATACTACAAATTCCCTGTTTTGCTTTTAGGTTGGAGACTACATAAGACTTTGACAGTTGGCGGGAAACCATCATCAACTGGAGAGATGCCGGTAAAAAGATGGCCATAAAACAGTGACCGCTGATTCGCATTGAGTTCTTTCTTACATATTGGATGACCTATGTTTTTTATTGTTTAAATCATTGCGGCTTGGAATGCTCTTTAAGAAAAGGTATGGTTATGGGGGTGTCTACGCGCAAAAGTTTGACTTTATTTTTTGTTAAAGTTATTGCTTTTACATTGAATTTGTGCAGGAAATCTTTTGGTATGTTGTGACCAAAACTACTGTCCGCCATTGTTGTTTATTTTTTTCGCCCGGTAAATTCAGTAAATAGGTTAAACAGCACCAATATTAAATTAAACATGAATAATCAAAGCTCTGACATTCCATTCAAAGTAGCGATCAATAATGTATGAAACAATTTAAATTTATGGAATTTTAGACATCAAATAAAATATATAGCACAGTTATTTTCAAGCACTATCATATTTTTTCGTTAGGACAATTAACTTAACTTTAAAATTTCAAATATTGTTCAAATCTGAGGTTTTCAACATTTAATTACCAAAAATCGATTTGAACCTGTAGCGAGAGATGACTTCTGTGAGATTTGACAAGCTTTGTTTAAAAACAAAATCCAGAGGGCGCTAATGAAATACCGCGAGTCAACCCAACCCGTGAGTTAACTGGGTTTGAGTATTATACATATGCCTACTTTCCCAATGCAGTACCAATATCCGAAGATAATATTTTCTTATGCTATTGCCACACTAAATGCACATTGAATAATACTACAATATTGGTCATTAAAGGGGCCTTTTCACGTTTGGGTAAATTGACAAAATTGAAAAAAGTTGTTTCAGATTCGCAAATTTTCGTTTTAGTTATGATATTTGTGAGGAAACAGTAATACTGAACATTTACCATGCTCTAAAATAGCCATTATATGCATCTTTTGACGATTTAAAAACCTGAAAATTATAAAGCATTGCAACGCGAAACAAATTAATAATTTGGAGAGTTCTGTTGTTGTCGTTATATTCTGTGAAACTACAAGGATTGGTTATATAAAGTATAAAATGCATCCGACATTGTATAAGGAAGGATGACAGAGAGGTTTAATTGGGAGACTTTTTACTCCAGGACTCCAGGGGTCAGTGGTTCGAGCCCTGTGGACGGTTACCTTTTTTTGCTTTTTAAAATTTTATTCTTGATTTTTTACTGGAGAATTTAAGATCCAATGTTTACATTTATCATTATAAAAAATTTAATGACAAACTTCAAAACATGCCAAAATCTGTGAAAAGGCCCCTTTAAAATATGTTGCAAAGAAAAAAACTATTACTATGTTAATCTGCGTTCAGCAGGGCTTGCCTGAACTCCAGGTGCCAAATCGTTGGAATTTCCAGTTGCCCCACCCACTCGTGAATTCTCCATTCCTTCCATTGTCCCGGGGGTTCTGGCTCGACCCAAAGGTTGATTCACGGGCTGTGCGTTCAATAGGTAACCTCTGCCTCTTCCGCGGGTAATAGCAGGTCGCGATGTGAATGTTTTACTCGTCTAATCATTATTTACGTTTCATCTTATCTAATCGAAACGTTGTTCTATTTACCGTAACTCTACTTTCACTTTCGTTTCTAGTAAACAAAGTTTGTGTAAAAACCGGCAATTTATCTGGCAGGTGTATTCCAAGGATCTGTTCGAAAAACACGGAACATTTTATCTGAGCTTGCATCAGCAATATTGTTTGTTAATTCTATACTAGTTTTCAGTTTTTTACAATTTCGTACTATTTACATTAAAAGTTATATAAAATATTGCCAGTATTTATGTTGGTTTCGTGTGAATATTTGTTCTTGAATATATGGAATGTGTGCAGAGATCCTAGTTCTACTTCGTACTTCCTACAGTCAATTGCTGACTATTACAGGAAGGCCTATTATAGACAGAAATGGACACTGTCGAGTCCGTTTCCTGGGAAAAACCACTACTTGGTGTCTATGGAGGAGATAATGAGAACGCTCCACGAGTAGGGAGCGTACCCACGAACTCCCGTTCGCTAGGCGGACGCCTCATCCACTACATCACCGCGACCTACACTATACCACCACCCCAACAAACATGCCCATATCGGCCCGATATTGGCTAAATGACGGCATATCGGCAGAGGTTTACCGATGTTGGGCCGACATCGGACCGACGTTTATGTTAAACAAAAAATATTTTGTTAAAAGATAAGACCCTTTTTGTAATGTTCAATGTTAGTGAATCCATTTGGTTTAATAACGTTTGAATATGTAGCATATTATAAAATTGATATTTATAGGACAATGTCGGCCCGATGTCGGCCAGTTGTTATAAACATACTTATAACTCGACAGTTTAAAGTATGATGTCGGACCAACATAGGCCCGATATCATAATTAACACTTTAGAGAAAGGTTACTTTGATTATTTTCGTTTTAATTACTTGTTGCATTAAATTTATTTGTATATATCTGTTTTAATTAAACAACGTGAATGATACTTTGTATAAAATAAAAATGTAATGGTGTGTCCAAGAAGGGTAACAGTTGTCAAAAGAAATTACCGCGGTTTTTTCCCTTGGCATTTTAAATTTGCAGTGAAGATCCAGGCGGGAGATAGCTGTATTGAATTATTTCGAAATTATCAAGGTAAAAACACTCTGACCTGAACATTTTTAGCTATTCAGGTTAGGAATCAATTTTAATTGTTTAATTGACAATGTTTGTTAAAGCTTTTTTTCCGAAATTGTTATCTGTCATTAAATGTCACATGTTTTCGCGACTTTCTAATGTTTGTTTTATTTCTGTAGTGCCAGTGACATCCGATGCCACGCCCCCTGCAGAATGGTATCCGGCTTGCGTCGTTCATGTGACGGGACCATGCTGCATGATGTGGAGCCAATCGGATGGACGCAGATGCCTGATGGGATGACCATGCTCTCTTGCTACCCACGTAACCCAGTCCGCGGACGTGTGCAGACGTGTTCCCTGGGGTAAGTATTTCCAGGAGGAAATATAAGTGTAAGCCTGTGACGTAAGTATCAGCCTGTGACTTAGTGTCTTGCCCTGGAGGTTTAGCCTGTGCGAGGGGTAGGTATTCCAGGAGGATCGGTGGTGTGCAGCCGACGACGACAGCAGACGAGTATTTCCCTCGAAGTGTGTACTGCCGAGGACGACGTCTGCCACCCTGACAAGGTGTACAGTCGATGCTCATGTGAGTGTTTTAGTCAAGTGTCGTTGTTAGTAGCTGCTGTAATTGCAGGCAAAACCCACTGAAGAGCTAACCTACATAAACACCACAATGGTGTCTGGAAGTGGGGTGAAGTGACAATTGTGTTTAACGGTTTGGCTCATTCTTTGCAAAAGTCGGCATCCTGTGATTAAATTGAACCACGAATCGTATTTAGTTTGTATATTTTTCCAATCCAATTGTACTGTAAAGTGGTCTATGCTAGACATGTGTATCGGACCAGCCGTCTATTTTTAGACGTGTTGCAAGGTGACCACGTGGTCTGACTGCATTTCGAGGTCGCGTGATCATTGGTGCGGATCAAAGTGCACCAGATGACCTGCATGTTTACAATATTTGCGTCGCTGTTCAAAATGTAAACAGAGTACCAGAAATCGGGGTTTATGAACAAGTCCGTCTGTGGCGTAGCTAGAGCAGCGCGGGTTGGGTAGTGTTTTGTTTTGGATTGGTGTAATGGATATGGTGAAATAATTGTTTTATTGCAATTAATATTTGCATTGAATTTGGAAATAAATTGTTAGAGGTATTTTTTTATTGTGTGTGCTGTGTTTCTTCAATTTTTTGTGTACTGTGCTGCATTAGAAATGAGCAGTCGAAATATTTCTCCGGGTCCACAGCTTGTGCGTGTAAATTTCGACCCCCACAAACGTTTATGTTGATCTCCGGAATAGGGCCCAAATTGGCGCGGGTCATTGTCCAACTTAGACAAGGGTCAGGTAACCTAGACCTGGACACCTTGGAGGTACTAATTGGGCGGCCCCTAGTTGAGAAGAAGTTAGACCAGCTGTATTTTGCAGAAAATCCAATGCTTGCAGCGGCGTCCCAGGCCAGTGGAACGGAAGAAGAACACCCAAGTAGGTCCAGGGCCCCAGAGCCAATGTTTGTAAGCACGCCATACCTAAACCAGGACCAGATGAAGGCAGTGCTAGCCTCTCAGATATCAGATTTAGAGGCGGACATCACTCGATGGGAGGAGTTCCCGGGGATATGGAGCGATTTCCTTCCCCAGTTTGCAAAGCCTTTGTTCCCCAAGGGTCTGTTGTTTCAGCCAGATCCTCTGGTGGTAACAGGCATGCCAATACCGTCTGATGTCGCATCAAGCGTCCCCGCCCCGCCCCAGTCGTTAGGTTTGCCCCAGATGAGGGCTGGTAGGCAATCAAGCGACCTAGACGAAGTAGCCTTTGTCGCTCGGTTACTTCAGAGGCCTCCTCAATGGCCCCTTCAGCGCATAGCCCCTGGCGCGCGGCAGATTACAATGTGCAAGCACAATTTAGAGAGACGTCCGCAGAATATTTGGGACACTTTTGGGCCCCAAGAAGCCCTCCTGCTCCTTTAATGCGTCCTTGTCCAACCCATTTCACCATGCCTAACAACCAACCTGTTGTAAGTGGCGTCTCACTGTATGACAACCAACCTGTTGCAAGTGGCGTCTCACTGCCTAGCAACCAACCTGTTGCAAGTAGCGTCTCACTGTATAACAACCAACCTGTTGTTACTGGCTTCGCACTGCCTAACAACTAACCTGTTGTAAGTGGCTTCTCAATAACCCAACCGTTGTGAGTAGTGTTCCCGTGCAAAGCACCCTACCGGCGGTAGGTTATCTCACATTAGCAAGCAATTTACCTATAGTAGGTAATAACCTTGCACTCAACAATCCACCCGTTGCAGGTAACCTTACCCTACCCAGCTGTGTCCCCGTTGAGACAAGCCCTCTAGGCCTAATAAACCCCCCGACCCAGCGGGATTGGGGTGTTTTGACCAAGCTGCCAAAGAGCCTGCTATTTGATGGGTTCAGCAATTGGTTGTTGTTTAAGAGGAAGTTTGAGCGTTACGCCAGAATGCAAGATTGGTCTGACGAAGAATTCGGTGATTGTCTTGGTTGGTGTTTAACTGGTAAGGCGGTGGACTTTTATGCATTACTGACCGAAGGAAGGGAGACGTTACCTTACGCCGAGCTTATGCAGCGGCTTCAGGAGCGCTTTGGTGCCAGGGAGCTCCCAGCCACCGCGCAGGGTCGTTTCCAGGATACCCAACAAGAAGTTAACGAGTCCCTAGACGATTGGTCCGGTCGGGTGCTGACGCTGGCGACAACGGCATTTCGTGATCTGCCCTACGCGTACGCCACTGAGCAGGCAGTGACGAAGTTTTGTCACGGTTTGCTTGACAAGGAGGCCGGCAAGCATGTAAGCCTGCAGTTACCCACATCGATGGGTGATGCGATGAACATGATGAAGATATATAGCCATGTTCAGTTGGCTTGCGCCGCGGCTCCGATGGATAGCCAAGAGGGTGAGCGAGAAGAGTCGAGGTGTGTTCACGAGGTAACAAGAGCACCTTCTCCAGATACGGTAAGTGGGTCGGCGGTCGACAAATTGACCCAGGTGGTCGATCGAATACGAGGTTCTGTGGAGCGATTGTCGAACTCTTGTGGGAGCCAGGACGATGATTCCCGCGTCAGACAACCGGTTCAAGTGTTCCGTTCCGATGGAGGCGAGAGATTGTATGGCAAGTATGCGGCCGAAGGTTCCAATGAAGACAGCGCCCATAACCGGGTGTTCAATAAGGAACGCCAGGTTAGGTGTCCCGAGGGTACGGGTGGCAGCGGTCCACGTGGGCATCGGAAACAACATGCCTACGAAAGGGGATCCGACCCAAATGTTTACCATGGGAGCGCCGGGAACCGGCGAAACAACGGGTACCGTAGTGGGTACCAAAAATCAAATGTCCGCCCCGAGGGATCGAAGCGAGGAAGGTATGGTTCAAATTGGGGCGAGTATCCCATAATGGCGAGGCGGGACATATCGTGCTTGTTTGGTGATTTGGAACATTTCCGGTGTGGTTGTCGTGTGGGCGCCGGGTCCGTGGCTATCAATGAGTCGATACCGCTGTCAGTGACCGAGGCGGCTGAGCAGCAGAATAGACCGGAAGTAGGCCACGTCAGCCAGTTGGGTTCAGCTGCGCAGTTTCGTTTGAAGGTCCAGGTTGGTGACGTAATGATTGATGCAGTGATTGATTCGGCAGCGGAGGTCAGCCTCATCTCAGATCGGGTTTATAAGGCCATGAAGCAGCCACCTCCCAAACGGCGTGATGTCAAGCTGTTGATGACGGGAAGGGACGCCTCCATGCAGGTTTTGTCGTAGGCCCAGTTAAGTTAAAGATTGGTAACTGCTGGTATCAGGAGCATTTGTATGTAGCCCCGACAGATGTCGATATGCTACTTGGTTTCGACATTTTGATGAATCCGGGCAGGGCCATCATCAATATGGCAGAGGCCACTATTATTTTTGATGGGCAGGTTTTGAGCCTCGAGGGGGGAAGCCTACAGCATACCGACCACGTGCATGACGCAGTTCCGTTTGCGTTGCCGACAGCTTCAGAAGTCGTCCGGGATCCACAGATGGTCACCGATGAGAGCACTGAGCGGGACCATGCGGGTTCTAGTTATGTCGGTACGTTTCGCGTGCAGCGGGTGGCGGTCCAGTCTGGAAATAGGGCCACCCCGACCGCCGGACATGCAGATCCGGCTGGCGTTACCACGGAAGACAGCCGGGAGAAAGCGTCCAGTTGTGGTGTCACCGCGGCAGACCGTCGGAAAAGGGCTTCCGGTTATGGCGTAACATCGGAAGTCCGCTGGAACAGTGCGTGCGGTTACCGAGTCTCCACTAGTAACATCAAGCTGCCGACCGTTCAAGAAGTTGTCCGTCACATTGGGGTGTGCCACGACGAGAGCACTGAAGGAGGCAACGATGAGACTGGCGGCGTCGGCGGCAGAGGAGACGAGTTCACCGAAGGCATCGATGATGCGGTTCCGTTGCAGCTACCTACAGTTTGCGAAGTTGTCCGTCACATTGGGGTGTGCACCGATATGAGCACTGTAAGGGGCAACGGTGAGACTGGCGACGTCGGTGACGGTGAATCTACAGCGGAGGGTGTCTTTGTCATCGGTGTTGCGGAGTATTCACTTTCCCATTTCCTTTCTGTATAGACACTAGCTTTGAGATGAATCAGATTCTGCTTCTAAATGATGTGGATGGGTTGGGCCCTCGATCTAACGCAAGTTGGGCGGCACAGATGGACGACGACGACAGGGCCGACCTGGATGCGGCCCCAGGAAGCTCCAGGACGGCTGCGGAACAGGAGGTTGTCGAGATGGACACTAGCGAGATCGTCCCGATCGCAGCCCTAGAAGAGTCGTCTAGCTACGGGAACCCTGTCGGCATAGTCCTTTCAGGGTTGCCCAAGAGACCTGTCGGCATAGTCCCACAGGAGTTGTCCAGTTTTCGGAGCACGACAGAAGAATCGTCTAGCTACGGGAACCCTGTCGGCATAGTCCTTACAGGGTTGCCCAAGAGACCTGTCAGCATAGTCCCACAGGAGTTGTCCAGTTTTCGGAGCACGTCAGAAGAATCGTCTAGCTACGGGAACCCTGTCGGCATAGTCCTTACAGGGTTGCCCAAGTGACCTGTCGGCATAGTCCCACAGGAGTTGTCCAGCTTTCGGAGCACGTCAGAAGAGTCGTCTAGCTACGGGAACCCTGTCGGCATAGTCTTCACAGGGTTGCCCAAGAGACCTGTCGGCATAGTCCCACAGGAGTTGTCCAGTTTTCGGAGCACGACAGAAGAATCGTCTAGATAAGGGAACCCTGTCGGCATAGTCCTTACAGGGTTGCCCAAGAGACCTGTCAGCATAGTCCCACAGGAGTTGTCCAGTTTTCGGAGCACGTCAGAAGAATCGTCTAGCTACGGGAACCCTGTCGGCATAGTCCTTACAGGGTTGCCCAAGAGACCTGTCGGCATAGTCCCACAGGAGTTGTCCAGCTTTCGGAGCACGTCAGAAGAGTCGTCTAGCTACGGGAACCCTGTCGGCATAGTCTTCACAGGGTTGCCCAAGAGACCTGTCGGCATAGTCCCACAGGAGTTGTCCAGTTTTCGGAGCACGTCAGAAGAATCGTCTAGCTACGGGAACCCTGTCGGCATAGTCCTTACAGGGTTGCCCAAGAGACCTGTCGGCATAGTCCCACAGGAGTTGTCCAGTTTTCGGAGCACGTCAGAAGAGTCGTTTAGCTACGGAAACCCTGTCGGCATAGTCCTTAAAGGGTTGCCCAAGAGACCTGGTATAGTCCCACAGGAGTTGTCCAGTTTTCGGAGCACGTTAGAAGAGTCGTCTAGCTACGGGAACTCTGTCGGCACAGTCCTAACAGAGTTGCCGAAGAGACCTGTCGGCATAGTCCCACAGGAGTCGTCCAGTCTTCGGAGCACGTTAGAAGAGTCGTCTAGCTACGGGAACTCTGTCGGCACAGTCCGAACAGAGTTGCCCAATTTTCGGAGCACGTTAGAAGAGTCGTCTAGCTACGGGAACTCTGTCGGCACAGTCCTAACAGAGTTGCCCAAGAGACCTGTCGGGATAGTCCCACAGGAGTCGTCCAGTCTTCGGAGCACGTTAGAAGAGTCGTCTAGCTACGGGAACTCTGTCGGCACAGTCCTAACAGAATTACCCAGGAGACCTGTCGGCATAGTCCCACAGGTGTTGTCCGGTTTTCAGAGCACGTTAGAAGAGTCGTCTAGCTACGGGAACTCTGTCGGCATAGTCCTAACGGGGTTGCCCAAGAGACCTGTCGGCATAGTCCCTCAGGAGTTGTCCAGTCGCCGGTTTCCCTCTGGTAACACCCAGAGGAACCAGTTTAGTCATGTCGACTCCTCGATAAACCGCCAGAGCGGTACGTGCGGTTACGGAGTCGCCGCGTGTGTACGCCTGAAGATCTCGGAGGATGGATCTCGGGGACCTTTCAGGCGTGGCTCTGAAGGGTGGCGACCCTCATGTTCTCGCCGTTGGGAGCGGTCCCAGCGGTGGAAATTAGGTAAGTGTCTAAGCGAGCGTGGGGGCCTGAAGTAATTATCTAGTTAAAGGGTGGGGGTGGGTACCTTTAATAGTTCTCTGTTTTTCTTGTTTTATTTTAGTTGTGTTTCGCTCCATTTAGTGTCAGTGAAGTGTAAACTTGTTATGTGTCAAACAATTCTGTTGATAGAATCGATGTGTTTGATTAATCAGGCACGTGTCTACTTATTCGATTAGTCCCTTAATGGCCTCGCCCACCAGTCCATTGTTTGGTTATTATTTAGTAACTTCGAATATACATTATTAGACTGGTTACTCTTGGTCTCCGTGACAACGCAGGGTTGATTTCACTGTCATGACATCCGGCAACTGATACCTTTTTTCATTTTTCTGTTCATGTTTCCTTGAGTGGGGTGGAGATGTTTGGGTTGGTATTGCCACCCGTAAATATATAGAAAAAACAAACATTATAATTGTTGTAGTGTTGTTGTTAAATAGTAGAAATGCAAGCATTATAGACATATTAACATTTATATTAATTATTATTATTATTTCGTACTTGTACTGATGGTGTGTTTTCACGCGAGTGTAATACGCCTGATGTCGTAATGGGTACACGTCGCCTCGCTAATACTGGGGGGTAGTTGGCGGCAGGGCGAGGCATTTAGAATACTCTTATCAGATCCAGCTGTGAGCTCTTTCAGCCACTTTTATTTATATTTCTCCGAATAACCACTCATGGGCATGTCATAATTGTATATTATGCCATTAGAAGATGTAAATTGTTGCATGTCAGGAACTGTGGGGAACTATTGCATGTCAGGAACCGTTGGAATCTGTTGCATGTCACCCAACGTGGTGGTAATTATTATTTAGGTAAGTTTGTTAGTGAAATTTTAGTGTAACTGTTCACAGCTGAAGGCTGACCATGGCTAAAGCTTTGTGGATTTACTGGCTAGGCGAGCCCATAACGGCAATATAAAGCAATACTTAAATGTTAGCATTCTATTTTCATTTATTTCAGACCAGGGATCACTGACATTTTATGGAGGGTATTACACTTTAATTGGGGTATGCATGCATATTAAAATATTCTTGGTGGTCGTATGAAAACCGGCCAATGGGTTAAATTAGTTGTGGTCTATTTAGGGTTGAGACCCACATTCTGCGCACGTTGTGGCGTGCCTGTAGTTTTGAAACAATTAGGTTGTCCTGACTTTGGGGAGTCCGGGCACGGTCATAGATCCGCTAGGTCGCTGCGTCTAGGCGTACATCGCATGGCGAAGGCGCCCTCCTTGCTTACGAAAGGGGCATTGGGTCCGAGAGATAGTCAATATACTTCCTTGGGGTGCATGGGACGGCTTGGGCGCAGTGGCTTTAGAGTACGTTGCATGGCGAAGGCGCCCTCCTTGCTTACGAAAGGGGCATTGGGGTCCGAGAGATAGTCAATATACTTCCTCGGGTGCGACGGGACGTCTGTTGCGGACTGACTATGACATTCGGTGGGACGATTCCTTTGTGAGTAGGGGGTCGTCCCAAAAAGAGAAAAGTGAGGGGAGTGTAGTGCCAGTGACATCCGATGCCACGCCCCCTGCAGAATGGTATCCGGCTTGCGTCGTTCATGTGACGGGACCATGCTGCATGATGTGGAGCCAATCGGATGGACGCAGATGCCTGATGGGATGACCATGCTCTCTTGCTACCCAGTACCCAGTCCGCGGACGTGTGCAGACGTGTTTCCTGAGGTAATTATTTCCAGGAGGATATATAAGTGTAAGCCTGTGACGTAAGTATCAGCCTGTGACTAAGTGTCTTGCCCTGGAGGTTTAGCCTGTGCGAGGGATAGGTATTCCCAGGAGGATCGGTGGTGTGCAGCCGACGACGACAGCAGACGAGTATTTCCCTCGAAGTGTGTACTGCCGAGGACGACGTCTGCCATCCTGACAAGGTGTACAGTCGATGCTCATGTGAGTGTATTAGTCAAGTGTCGTTGTTAGTAGTTGCTGTAATTGCAGGCAAAACCCACTGAAGAGCTAACTTCAATAAACACCACATTTCATAGCATGTCGAATGTGGTCGCCAAGCAGAATAACAGGCATGGAAAGAAACGAAAGGCAGCTTTTGGAGAACTTCGATTGTCTGTTGCTGTGCACAGTAAGTTGTCATAGTATGTGTAAAAGACTTGGTCACAGTTCAAAATATTTACATGCAAATTACAAAATTACATCCGGCTTGTTTCCTTTTTTTCAGAAATAGTCTTCATTGTAATGTAAAAAGTGTTAAGAAATGTCATTTGTTAAACTGCCCAGGATCGTTAATTCTTGCAATCCTGTTTGAACATAGAATGAATATCCTAATAATATGAGCCTACATTGCATAACCATTTTCAGAAGCTGTCATGGGTTCCTTGAAATGCTGCAGAAGTTGAAATTGAGTGCAGAGAATGGTTACAAACAGCCTCTGATCATAACGGTGGTAGAAAAGCAAGGGCGGACAAGAAACGTGATGAAGCGTCGCAATTTATTATAACTTGTTTGTTTAAACTGTGAATTAAGTTTTCTACTGGAATCATTTATTATGTAAAGGTCTCTTTGAACTTGTAATTACTTATTTTAGTTATTTTACACAACTTTTATGCATAATGATGGAAGCAGTGTTTTTATTGTTATTATTTTTAGCCTTTATTACCTAAATAACTTAAATTGTGTATGTGTTACTTTTCAATAATAACACGAATATATTGAAAAGTAACACATACACAATTTAAGCTATTTAGGTAATAGTCTTTTTTTTTAAAGAAAACTCAGTCGATTTGTCATGAAACAGTTTGTTTAAAAATGTTAATTTTTTAGTTGCTGTACCAGTAGAATTATATTGACTTTTTACATAATTTGTTTTACATTTGTTAGTTTTGGTATATATAAATATGTTTTACACCATTAGAATAAAAAATTTGGAATGAGTAATACATAAGTATATTTTTTTACATTTTCACTTAAGTTAGTAGTATTATTAACAAATACTTTAATTGTTCCAGTTTGGTTGAATAGAATGTTAAAATAAAACTTTGTTTACAGGAAATTTTTCTTTCATTTATTTAAGGAACTGGTTAAATGGTTGGCCCTTAACAATACCAACAACAATTACAAATAATTGAGGCCAGACAGGGACTGGGGAATGGTTAAAAGTACCAATACTTTGTTGTTGTTCTTTTGTTGCTGGATAGAAATTTGCTGAATTTACTTGTTACAATTTTGTGTGTATCGTATGACTACTATGTTGTATTTTGCTGACTAGTCTTGTTACTATTTTTTGTGTATCGTATGACTTCATTGTTGTATTTTGCTGACTAGTCTTACTTGTTACTATTTTTTGTGTATCGTATGACTACTTTGTTGTATGTTGCTGACTAGTCTTACTTGTTACTATTTTTTGTGTATTGTATGACTTCATTGTTGTATTTTGCTGACTAGTCTTACTTGTTACTATTTATTGTGTATCGTATGACTACTATGTTGTATTTTGCTGACTAGTCTTACTTGTTCCTTTTTTTGTGTATCGTATGACTACTATGTTGTATTTTGCTGACTAGTCGTACTTGTTACTATTTTTTGTGTTTCGTATGACTATATACTATGTTGTTTTTTGCTGACTAGTCTTAATTGTTACTATTTCATGTGTTTCGTACGCCATCCAGTTTAAAGAAATGGTTATTTTATTTATTGCCAGGGTATATAGACCAGTTTTGATAATATGGGTGATATGAGCCATTTATACATTTATGTTTGGTAATTTTCCATGTATACATTATGCATGTTGGAAACGTTCGTTTTTTCATAATTCTCTATTTTATTTACATTTGCTGACTATTCTTTTACCAAAATACAATACTCAAGTCATTTTGTCATTTAACATTTTGTTTCAATATGTTACTTTTTTCAGTTTCTGTACCAGTAGAATTATAGAGTCTGTTTAAATAAGTTCTTATACATTTGTTGTAACGTATATTTTAATTAATTTTACACCATTAGAATTAAAATGTTGGAATTAGTACTAAATAAGTTTATTTTCAGTTTCAAAACAGTAGTATACTTAGCAAATACTGTGTTCCAGTTTGGTTAAAAAGAATGTAAAAATAAAATGTTGTTTGAAGAAAATGTTCTTTCATTTATTTAAGAAACTGTTTTAATGGTAGGCCCTTAACACTACCAACAACAATTAAAAACAATTGAGACTAGACAGAGACTGAGGAATGGTTAAAAGTATGTCGGCACCATGCTGGCTCAAGAAGGTATCGCCGATATACATACCAATGTCGGGCCAACATCGAGCCGTGTTGCACTCCCGGTCTCGGGCTCATGTAATTACCGATGTCGGGCCGATATACATACCGATGTCGGGCAAACATTGCGCCGTGTTGCACTCCCGGTCTCGGGCCGATGTAATTACCGATGTCGGGCCGATATTGAAATAAATATCGGGCCGATATCGGACCGATTTGAAATGTTTGCTGGGACATAGTTGCAATATTCTTCATAGAGAATAATAGGTTAGTGTTGATTATAGACCAGGTTTATCATGCGAGGCTTAGAAAACATAAGCGCAAGCCTTACCGAGCATGATAAACCTGATCTATTATCAACACCAATCTATTATTCTATTTATCCCACTATTTATTCAGTAAACCTTTTTATTTTAACAAAAAAAGAGCCATATGCAGGAATTTTGGACCGGGAGGGGGAGGGAGTCAACCGGAGAGGGCGTGGGAGAGGTCCTGCCTCTCAAATGTTAAATTTGTTGAATTCGGCACTTTTCAATGTGAATTTTTATGCTTAAAAAGCGTTTTTTGTGATATAAATGTATGGGATTTTACACGTAAATCAGATTTGAATTTAAACCTCCTCAACAGTGTTAATTTAAATTCCTAATAAAATGTTCCTCATCTACTACAAATTTGTACTTTCACCATTATCAACACAGATAAACCACAATCGTCTACAACTCCGAATTAGATAGGACTTAGAAATGTTCTCTATAATAACCGTTTTCCGGAGGGATTTTTACGCAGCACTTTTAGACCTTGAGCTGATTTTTTTTGGTATATGAGTCTACCTATATGACCTACAGATGAAGTGTGAAATTCGTTCCGGTCCATTGATTTTTGGCGTAGTTATGGGCCTTGGACTTAACATTTTCTCTATAATGAGCGTTTTCTGGAGGTTTTTGTACGCAGCTCTTGCAGATAGTGGGCTTATTTTGATGCCCCCGGTAGGGTGGCATATAGCAGTTTAATGTTTCCAACTTATTTTGATAATTCTTTAGAACAATGACATGATATTTGGTGTGTGAGGGTACCTACATGACTTACAGATGAAGTACGCGTGTCGTTCCGCTCCTTTGTTTTTTTTGGCGAAGTTACTGGCCTTTGACTTAGAAAAAGTAACTCACTGGTTCAATTCATGCCAATTATCTATATAACCTCTCTAATTGCTTCCAAGATGATTTGTTTTTCACAAATTATTTACGTCAGCAATGTTCAGACCTTCCACCTCCTGTATCAGTTACTTCCATTCGCAGCTTATTTTTTCTTTGCCAATCAGAAGATGTGTTACATTAACCATCGATAGATGAAGCATATAGGATCACCAGGGGTAATTGACTGATCGGGGATGCGTGTTCAATGTGATTAAAACTTGCCTAAGGGCTTATCTCCACTGGCGAGCGCTGATCCTCTTGTAAATCTGGTTAATAAAGCATATCTGCTCTTTTATATATTTGGAGAGTGTACTGTGGGCCATTTCATGAGAGAACAATTTACAGTAGGCCTATTATTTAAATTCTTAACTCGACAGCCAGCTTGGGGATGTCTCGGGGCCCAGGGCCTGGGTACGGGCCTGGTATGTTTTGTTTATACGGTCCTTACGCGCCTAAGGCTGCATTATGAGATGATCCGGAGTGTGTTCCAGCATTCCCACCTGATTATCTAACCAGATTTACGAAAGTCTGGAAAGGTTTGAATTATTGCTGCAATTTCCAGGCTTCCAACTTTGGTGTGTACTTGTGCTGTGTGGGAAGGCAAAGTACTCGGAAGAAATCTCATCTGCCCGGTATAGTGACGAACAGGCGGAAGCGGGGTTTGAACCCGGGTCGCCTGGGCAAAAAGCCCATGTACCGACCACTGCGCTAACCGGACACCCTTAAAAAGTGTCGTTCCGTTAAGTCAAACTTCTAATTTCTTAAAGTAAGTACACGTGCAGGCATTTACATGTGTAAACTTGCTAAGGGTTAACAATTCCAACATGTATAGCATTAGAACCGTATATTTTTTTAAACGTGTTCTATGTTTGGTGAATGACCGCTGGAATATTGTGATTTTTTCAGCTGTGCTCTACTCAATCTACGCAGCGGCCATTTAGATTAAGATTAAGAAGTTTTGAGGTAAAGTCGTGAGGACAAAATTAGCATGATCTAAAATTAATGCACATTGGTTGATTTCAAATGTGTTGCAATTTGCCAATATTTGCCTGAATGAACGTCCATGTGATCTTGTCTTTGCATACCTAAGGAAATAACAAGTAATACAACATCGAGCTGGTATTTTTCGTTTTTTAAAGGGACACTTTTGGATGAAAGATTGATTTTATGTTATAATTAATGCAGACGAGACTTTTAAAGATTTTTCGATTGTTGAAGAATCTTATTTAACATGGTAGTAGTCTTATGTCAGAATTTGTGAATCTAGGTGATGAGGATAAGCTTATATATATTCTCTCCAACAATCATATTGTTAAACTTAGGGCAAAAACCTGTTACAATTATTCTTCAACGTCACTTTAATATTCTGTATAAATAGCAACTGCATACCTTAGTATTTCTTTTAGTGTGCTTTAATGTACATTAATGTTCTAGGTGGGAGATGAGTACACACCTTTCAAGTTGACTCAGTCACTCTTAAATTTAAAGTCTTGTTTCTATCCACCAATTCCCTGTTTAGATTTTTTGTTATACTATCTATTATACATATGTACTTAACCATCATTCAAATAGTATTAATAAAATGGTGTGTTTGTCATTTGCGACCTAGAATTAAAACTGTTTTAATACTTAAGAATTTTATTGTATAAATGACTTAACATTACCTTTTTAATTTGATAATTACTGTTTTATCCCTGTGTTTGAGTGTCACCACTGACCAGTTCGTAGATGGTCTGACCATAGGCGATATATGATTTTGTAAGACTTTTTTTACTATGCTCAATAGTGCTTTATTTTCGCTTTCAGTATTTTATGGTTAATTTCTTATGGCACGTTTTAGGAGGGGTCAGAGTGGTCAATCAAACTTTAATTATGTAATAGAGTCTTTAACTGTACTGTCTGTGCTGTATGTGACCTAGTCTCATAACTATAGGATTGTACAAAGCTGTTTAACTGATTTCCAGACTTTAATGGAGATTATATAACTTTATGGTATTTGGAAGAGAAGTAACTTTGTAGCTCTTGTTACTGTTTCTGTAAATTCCCTTTCATTTCACTATAAGTGTATGATGATTCTAATGTTGATATAATATTCTAGTATCTTATAACTCGATACTTCCGAATGGCAGCATTTTATTATTGGCGTCGCACTGAAGTGCGGCGACTCGTATGTAATACGTCTTTTTTCGCTTATGGGAGGAGAAGTTATTTTACGGATCAATGTAAATATTTTTGTTGTCAGAATATCTTGCATAGTGGTGATTTTTTTGTGTAATTTAGTGTAAATAAGTACTGCATTTGTGCCTATTACATTTACTACAACATTTATTGCTAATAATGCAATGCTAATTCTTTTAATTAATAACTGATCACAGGGACTGGGCAAATACGCGAACCGGTGAACCATCTGGTTTTTGTATAAAAACAAAATATAATCAAAATATATTTATTTTGTGGTTTTTCTAACAATAGCGCAGACTTTTGCTGTTCGAGTTTTGGTTAACGCGTATTTTCTTCAATTTTACAAGACGACATTGATTACACGGTTTATTGATTTATTGATAACCGTTACACTACAGTCACTTATTAATATCTTAGTTATAAGGTTTTTTTTTCAAGCGGTTCCGTAGTGTAGTGGTTACACGCTCGCTTCACATGTGAGAGGCCCAAGGTTCGAGCCCCAGTAGAATCAAATTATTTTATTTGTGTTCTATGTTAATTTTTTGTTTTGATGTAGACATTTTAGTTTAAATAAATATGCTGTTTTATTGTAACCATTTTTTGTTTTTATTATGCCCATGAAATATATGTGTGAGAGGGTGGATGGGGGGGGGGGTCGTAAACACATTAAAACGTTGACAGTGTTTTCATATTAATGAGTACTCAACCCCTATCGTAAATGAGCAACGTAAGAATAAGTTCAGAATCATCTCCACTTGAAGTTGAGAAAAATATGAAATTACGCTTATACAAGATGAAGCAGATTTTTTAAAACCTACACAGTTCTGTTCCATTAATGAAAACTGCACACGGATTCCAGTAAAAAAAGGAAACCAATGTAAATAAAATGAACTATGAAATATTTGGGGGTTACAACACAAATCATAGAAAATGGTTATTTGGGGGTTATAACACAACATCATATATAATGGTTATTTGGGGGTTATAACACAAAATCATAGAAAATGGTTATACAAGTATCTTTTTCTATTTTGTTTAAAATAATCGGCCAATATATTAATATTTACAGTAGAAAAAAAATCGTTCAATGTAACTTCATTAGTGCCTTTTACACTGAAATTCCCGACGCCCTTTGATGCTTTGCATCAATACTTATCTTGTTATGCTTATGTTTTATTGTATGTTGTGATTGTATATTATGCTGATGAGACTTAAATAAACTAAACTAATATTCATGGTCAAATCGAAAATTGTACGTAAATGATTCATACAATTGTATGTACGCATCCTTCAAGTACGTAATTTAGGCATGCGGACGCGTGCTCAATTAGCGCCAATTATTATTGCAGTGCGGTAATCAACAGAACAATAATATATAGCAACTCTAACTTTCAATAAAGTACACATTTCAAATTGTTTAATTCTTATAATACAAGCCATAAACGGTACTAATTTGCTCGTATTAACCACTGAGCATCATGTGATATATACGTATTCACTTTATTGAAGCGATGTGAATCGAATACTAGAGACCGTATTCCTTATCTTAACGACTAAGTATCTTGTGGTAAACACGTATTTACTCTTATTTATTTGGGCCGCGCTCTGTGAAAAAAGGGTTATAAGAATGTGCGTAAATTGTCGTCCCAGATTGGCCTGTGCAGTCCTCACAGGCTAATCAGGGACGACACTTTCCGCTTTTATGATATTTTTCGTTCTTAGCAAAAATCTAGTTTAGGCTTAAAGTGTCGCCCATGATAAGCCTGTGCGGACTGCACAAGCTAATCTCGGACTATGTACATACCTGTAGTAAGACAATTATAATTAAACAAATACACATGTACATATGTACACAAAATAAGCTAAGCGTGCACTTATTATAAATTAAGAGAACATGTATTTTTTTAAAGTTTATATCTAGCATAAAACATGCATGGATTTGATGTCAACAAATGGAAAACAATGACAAATTCATTTAATACGTATATAATAATCCGTAAATAAAATGCTTTACCAACAAAAATAATGTCACCTTCAATAAGACTGACGCTTAAGTTGTTTCACATGATGCAGTATTACTAAAGTTTATAATAGCGCTTAAACAATGCATATGTACACAGGCTACGTGGAGGACCCCGTAGTAATTTTCTCATAGCTCTTGGTTTGGTCATTTCAGATTGTATAGAGTGATATATAAAACCACTGAAGCCACTGTTTAAGAGATAGTGTACTGTATTCAGAACCTTTTTGCTCACTTGAACGAATCATACACATAAAGGTGATATCAATTGTTTAAACGAAAAAGTAGAGACAATAACTACACAAAAACCTTCATATTTTACAAAGCTAATGGATATTAATGAAAATTTGCAAGAAACAATTTTAATTTATTGTATGTATGGTGTCTTCAGTATATTTTATATTTGTTATTTAATAATAATTTAATCAGGTTTATTATACATATTTAAATATTGTAAATATGACAAAACATACATCTATAACCTCCGTACAGCATTTTTGTGTTTCTTCACCAATAAGTATGGCTTATCAAAATATCAATCAACACAGGCAATTATTTTATTACAAACAGCTTCAGTCAACAATGACGTAATACTAACTTATTGAATGTATGTAATATTTACATGTCTACAGAAGACAGCTGCAAGAGAATACTAAGCATTTCGTTTTCAATATATTGGACGCATCACCAATACCACTTGTTTATGGTTGTCATTTCGGAAAGACATTGCCATGTTTCTACGTTACCATTTGAACGTTGTATTATTGTTTAATGTCCGGTTGCATAAAAGACGTATTTGAGAAAAAACGCAAGTTGTTTTGATTTTGATATGTGATTAAAGAAATCGAGCCTGTGTCAAGATTTGAAACAAGTATTTTCAATGCGTACTTGACATTCTAGTACATTATGAGTTTTGAGCATGTTATTCTGTTATGCCGACCTATGAATCACAATACTGTTCGATATTTGAAATTTCACGGGTTTGCCTTCTTATAAAAGCGCTGTTGGTTAATTCATTCAAAAAACATTTTCTGACAGTGTGAATCTAAGTAATTCCCAGTAGAACGCATATCTAATTACTCTTAATAAAAGGTTATGCTATTTCTGAACATGTACATATAATGGCTGAAATGGTTCTCTATACAGAAATATGCCGAGCATGGGATATATTTATATCATTAAATCAAAAGAGTGAAAATTGAGTTTAAGTCTTAATTTTTTGATAAATAGTAATTTATTAATATAACGGTTAACGTATCTGATCGTTTTAAAATTTGTTTTCCGAAATGTGATTTTATTAAATATAAATATATACCTTTATGTATAGAATGTGTTATTCAAAGGCAGATTAGACAGAAACTTTGAATTATATATCTGTGATGTACATATTGATTATATTTGCAGAAAATCAGTTAATGCGATAACCTGAAATTTAGGCATAAGTTGTAAGAATAGACTCCCTATAATATTTCATGAAATCGGTCATATACACAGCTTAACAAAATAATATTAAAGGCGCTAAAGTTTATCGAGCGGAATGAATCTTATCTAAAATGAAATTTGAGTCGAATTTTATAATAGTGCAACCACGTTCTTGAATCAATATATCCCTCTCTTCGTAGTAAATGCTTATCAAAATCGTCATCAGCCTCATCAGAGGTAGCAGAAAGAGTAGCAGCAGCAGCAACAGCCACCCGAAAAGGTCGTTTGTCTACAACTTCGAACTTTTGCATTTCTACTGACTCCAGTTTACAAACTTCGTGTTTAATTCTCGTATAATCATCTTCATTCCCTTCAACACGGAACAACAATTTACATTGTACGTTATGTTGTGCGGTATACATGCACTGTACGAAATGTTGTAACGATGAAGGGGACAATGTTGTGTAAATTATAAACACATACTGATAGATCCTGGTAGTTTCATCCCCATATATTGTTTTAAACAAATCCTTAGCTGCTGCAAGTGGTTGAGTAGAGGCAGTGTCCGTGACAGCATCTCAGGATTTTCTATTTGCGTCATGTTCAGACTGGTAAGATTAATTGTGGGTAACGTTTCATACAGTCCAGGGGAGTCCTTCATCAACTCTAATTTAACATTCGACAACTCTGCAGATTTCAATATGGGCGGTTCCAAATTCATGGCATGTGACTCACCACTCGATACCACAGCATATTTATACAAGTACAAACGCACAGCATGGCCTACTGTAGACAGGTTTATCATCAAACTGTTCAACCAATCTGGTGAACAATGTCCATCACATAAAATCATTAACTGCAGAGTAGAAGGTAATTTGTGATCAAAACGTGTCATGTGAATTCCCTGGAAACGAGCTTTGTGTACCCAAATCCAGGGACGCATCGTCATCAGCTGTGAGTAACAGAGAATTTATATTCGTACCACGAACAAGTTCAAAAGGGATTATACTATTGTATTCAACGTTTAGCTTAACATGAGATAAGTCACATGACAACAATTCACTACGAATAACAGTAATATCTCTCTCAATCCCACTTTCTGTATCACTTGTTTTTACAAGAAAATCAAACATTGTACAGTCAACTTGATGGTGTACTTCCGACAGCGTGATAAAAAAGCTGCACAGCCACTCAGATGAGCATTCGGCATTCTGCAGCGTAATGGACTGTATTGAGGCAGGCAGCTTGAGATCACATCGACCCGTATAGGTCCCCCGCAAATGCAGCTTTGTTACCTTGTTGAGCGTGTGAAGAATCTCTGATGCTAATGAGGAACAATCAGCCATTCTCAGGTCTAGGAACCCAATACTTGTATCACGTAATATTTCAAACAGTTCCTTTTTGTCTGTTTTCACTAATATCTCAATATTGGACATGTCATGTGAGAGTATTTTAGATCTCAGGTCCGATACTTGTGTTTGTGATTTGTTGTCACCTGTTTCTTTACGTGACTGCAATACAACATTCCAAAGCTCACAGGTGACATTATGATCTAATGAAGAGAGCGTGATCCACAAACTGCACAACCACTCAGATAAACATTCGACACTCTGCAGACTAATACACTGCAATGATCCAGGCAGCTTGAGACCAAATCGACCCGTATAGGTCCCCCTAAAATAAAGCTTTGTTAGTTTGTTGAGCGTGTGAAGAATCTCTGATGCTAATGAGGCACTATCAGCCGTTTGTAGGTTCAGGATCCCTATACTTGTATCAAGTAATATTTCAAACAGTTCCTTTTTTCAGTTTTCACTAATATCTCAATATTAGACATGTCATGTGATAGTATTTCAGATCTCATGTCCGATACTTGTGTTTGTGATTCGTCGTCACCTGTTTCTTTACGTGACTGCAATACAAAATTCCAAAGCTCACAGGTGACATTATGATCTAATGAAGAGAGCGTGATCCACAAGCTGCACAGCCACTCAGATGAACATTCGACACTCTGCAGACTTATACACTACAATAATCCAGGCAGCTTGAGATCACATCGACCTGTATAGGTCGCTCTCAAATAAAGCTTTGTTAGTCTGTTCAGCGTATGAAAAATCTCTGATGCTAATGAGGCACTATCAGCCGTTATCAGGTCAAGGATCCCTATACTTGTATCACGTAATATTTCAAACAGTTCCTTACTGTCAGTTTTCACTAATATCTGCATATTGGACATGTCATGTGACAGTATTTCAGATCGCAAGTGTAATAAATGTGAATATAATTCGTTTCCACCGGCTTCTTCATTTGACTGCAATACAACATCCCACAGCTCACACTTCACATGATGATCTAATGAAGAGAGCAACATCCACAAGCTGCACAGCTACTCAGATGAACATTCGACTTTCTGCAGACTAATACCCTGCAATCAAGCAGGTATCTTGAGATCACATCGACCCGTATAGGTCCCCCACAAATCAAGCTTTGTTAGCTTATTTAGCGTGTTAAGAATAGCTGATGCTAATGAGGCACAATAAGCCGTTCTCAGGTCTAGGAACCCTATACTTGTATCACGTAATATTTCAAACAGTTCCTTTGTGTCAGTTTTCACTAATATCTCAATATTGGACATGTCATGTGAGAGTATTTCAGATCTCAGGTCCGATACTTGTGTTTGTGATTCGTCGTCATCTGTTTCTTTACGTGACTGCAATACAACATTTCAAAGCTCACAGGTTACATTATGATCTAATGAAGAGAGCGTGATGCACAAACTGCACAACCACTCAGATGAACATTCGAAACTCTGCAGACTAAAACACTACAATGATCCAGGCAGCTTCAGACCACATCGACCCGTAAAGGTCCCCCTAAAATAAAGCTTTGTTAGTTTGTTGAGCGTGTGAAGAATCTCTGATGCTAATGAGGCACTATCAGCCGTTTGTAGGTTAAGGATCCCTATACTTGTATCAAGTAATATTTAAAACAGTTCCTTTTTGTCAGTTTTCACAAATATCTCAATATTAGACATGTCATGTGATAGTATTTCAGATCTCATGTCCGATACTTGTGTTTGTGATTCGTCGTCACCTGTTTCTTTACGTGACTGCAATACAACATTTCAAAGCTCACAGGTGACATTATGATCTAATGAAGAAAGCATGATCCACAAACTGTACAACCACTCAGATGAACATTCGACACTCTGCAGACTAATACACTGCAATAATCCAGGCAGCTTGAGATCACATCGACCTGTATAGGTCGCTCTCAAATAAAGCTTTGTTAGTCTGTTCAGCGTAGGAAAAATCTCTGATGCTAATGAGGCACTATCAGCCGTTTTCAGGTCAAGGATCCCTATACTTGTATCACGTAATATATTAAACAGTTCCTTATTTCCAGTTTTCACTAATATCTGCATATTGGGCATGTCATGTGACAGTATTTCAGATCGCAAGTCTAATAAATGTGAATATAATTCGTTTCCATCGGCTTCTTCATTTGACTGCAATACAACATCCCACAGCTCACACTTCACATGATGATCTAATGAAGAGAGCGACATCCACAAGCTGCACAGCCATTCGGATGAACATTTGACTTCCTGCAGACTAATACACTGCAATGAAGCAGGTATCTTGAGATCACATCGACCCGTATAGGTCCCCCACTCCCCCACAAATAAAGCTTTGTTAGCCTGTTTAGCGTGTGAAGAATCTCTGATGCTAATCATGCACACTCGACCGTTTTCAGGTTAAGGATCCCTTATGGTATCACGTAATATTTCAAACAGTTTCTTACAACCATTTTTCACTAATATCTCAATATTGGTCAGGTCATGTGACAGTATTTCAGATCGAAAGTCTAATACATGTGTATGTGGTTCGTATCCACGGGTTTCTTCACTTGCCTTCAATTCAACATTCCACAGCTCACACTCGACAGGATGATCTAATGAAGAGAGCGTGACCAACAAGCTGCACAGCCACTCAGATGAACATTAAACCTCCTGCAGACTAATACACTGCAATGAAGCAGGCAGCTTGAGATCACATCGACCCATATAGGTCCCTCTCAAATAAAGCTTTGTTAGCTTGTTTAGCGTGTGAAGAATCTCTGATGCTGATGATGCACACTCAGCCATGTTCAGGTCTAGAATACCTATACTTGTATCACATAACATTGCAAACAGTTCTTTTACTGCCGGTGTTCACAAATAAATTAATATTGGACAGGTCATGTGACAGAATTTCAGACCGCAAGTCCAATAAATGCGTATGTGATTCATGTCTACGGTTTTCTTCACTTGACTGCAATACAACATCGAACAGCTCACACTTCACATGATGATCTAATGAAGAGAGCGACATCCACAAGCTGCACAACCACTCAGATGAATATTCGACTTTCTGCAGACTAATACACTGCAATGAAGCAGGCAGCTTGAAATCAGATTGACCCGTATAGGTCCCCCACAGATAAAGCTTAGTTAGCTTGCTTAGCGTGTGAAGAATCTCTGATGCTAATGATGCATACTCAGCCGTTTGCAGGTTAAGGACCCCTATACTTGTATCACGCAATATTTCAAACAGTTTCTTACTGACGTTGTGCACTGATATCTGAATATTTGACAGGTCATGCGACAGCATTTCAGATCGCAAATTGCACACATTTGTATGTGAATCGGCTGCACGGGTGTCTTCACTTGACTGCAATACAACATCCGCCATCGTAATCGTGACAGGGTGATCTAATGAAGAGAGTGTGATCAAAATGCTGCACAAAACTTCAAAGGAGAGTTTGCAATGGATCAATACGATATACTGTAACAATCTTGGCAACATTAAATTCCAGGGACAACTATAGGTTCCAACTAAATATATTTCTTTTAATTTGCTAAAAGTGTGTGAAGACGTTGCGATGATAATAAAAATCCATCAGCCGTTTCGAATTGAATCTTTCCCAAATTCGTTGCACTTATTATTTCAAACAACTCGTCCGCGCCCTCCCCAAAGCATAGTTGGACTTCAAACATGTCGCATGATACAATGCACGGTCGCAGATTGGCTATATTGAAATCAGTGTTTTCTGTTGTATATATTTCGCCCAGATTACAACGGACAGGGTGGCTTACCTGGGCTAAATGAACAAGCAGCCGCTCAGCACATTCAACAGAACATCTGCTTTTAAGTAAACATAAATATTTTACGGAGGAAGGTAGGAATATATCTTTGTTAAAGTCAGATTCTTCTATCCGCAAAAACGTCAGGCTTTTCAGGGATGGCAGCAGCCCGGAAAACAATGACGCATCGTGATTTCCGATTAAAGTCAACTGTTTTTTGTTCAGAGAATGTAAGGCGGATATAATTCCACGAGATCCTGGCGTCTTTAAGCGTTCTATACTATATTTTGACTGTTTAATGACTGTTACTATCTGATTTTCTTGTAGTACATTTCTTTTTAACAAGAGTGTGCGTACATTAGAGGTGTTCATCATTAACATTTGGATTAAATCAGCGTTCTTGGTCTTGTTTAGATATGCATGAAATGTGAAATCACTCATCTTCAGACGATTTTGTTTTTGTCGGCTGACTTTTGCCTCGTGATAACAGCTTATCATCATATCTTGCACTAAAACAGATAAAACAAGACAATTCATTTCTGATGTGATGTTAATACCGCTCTTTGAATTCGTATTAACGACGGTTTTTTGAAATGTTAAGGTTGTGTTAGGATCATATGATCCAACAATAAATGTGTCCGGTGTATAGGTTTTTGAGAATGTCCTTTGACAAATGGGCTATTACTTTATTAGCTACCTCACACTTTAGTCCACTGAGATAAATGATTACCTGACTGATTGCGAGCACATTAAAATTACTTTTGTTGAACACATCCGTAATTTCGTCCTCCGATAAATTAGCGATATAAGAAGCAGCAAAGAATTCCTGGACGGTTTCATGTAGAAATGAAATATGTGATTTACATGCTGCTGCTGTGAAACAATGTCGTTCATTCAAAATACCAGATCTGATGGCAAACTCGAGTTGTTCATTTGACAACATTTCAGTACTTAAAAGTTCATGTTTGCTAAATACAAGTGACTTTTCAAAGCCAAACGTGAAATTAAATGCAACCCTTGCTAGTGCGTTACAAATCTCTGTGTGATGCTCGAAAACTGCTTTTTTCATTGGGATGGGTTCTGTTAACCCCTTATTTGGTAGCTCCTTGTTGAAAAGGGTGTATATCAGAACTTTATTTATTTCGCATGACGATCCACTTAAAAACGTTTTGTCCACCCATAAATTAACTAGGAGTGTCAGCATCCAAGGCGACGACAGAAAATGGTTTAATTTACGTTCCTCTGCGTAGGCCATACATTCTTTATATGACACTTGATCGTCTTCCGTCAAAGAACGTAGCATATTTTGTGTAAGCTGTTCAGTGTCACTTATTCCAACCACTTCTATAAGTGTTCCGATTTCAGTATCTTTGATACGCTAATCAGCCATTTTCCATGGTCGTTATTAAAAGTTATTAAAACTACACATTTCTTGGACAAAGTATACATTTTTGGTATAGGATTTTCATTTGTGTGATCGGTCCATTCGTTTAATCCATCAATAGATGCAAGGCATGTCTCCCGCTCCATGATGCTTCCGAGTAGATTATATGCCTCTGTCTGTTGCATTTCATTAAAGTAAATTTCATCAATAATTTGTGTTTTGATCATGTCCACTACTTTACTCTGCCCAATTGAGTCTCGAAATTTTATGTAAAATACAAATCGGAAATTCTGCAATGTTTCTACATCACGGAAATTAGAACTGGTCTTAGAAACTTTTGACGAATCTGAACCGCACCAGTCAAGGACTAATTTAGCAAGAAACGTAGTCTTACCCATTCCAGGATCTCCTTGTATGGATACTCGGTCGCTCAATGTGGTGTCTTTATAAAACATGTCCTTGTATGTTTCTACCTTTTGTTCCGTATCTCTTCGTGATCCGATTTTCTCGATTGCGACACGGTGAAATTGTATCGGTACAAATATGTCCATAATCGATTTCTCACGACCATACCATATTGGCGAAACAGGTAGCATTTTCATTTTTTTCATGTAGTATGCTTTCAATCGTCCTAGAAAATCTGAAAATATATTGAAAATTGAAAGTTTTAACTCCAATTAAACTTAAATAATTTTACCAGCGACTTAATATATAGTTAACCTTTGAGCATCACAAAAGCTGCATTGCTACATACCGGTTTTATTTGTGCCGCATATTTTATTAGGCTTAGCCATTCAAACCTAATACTTTTAACAAGAAGTATGCCTTCGCTTTAAAACTACATGTAAAATGTCATTGATTGATGAATTAAGATCATGCAACTCACAAATTATCAGTATCGTTGCGACAGGTATTTTTGTAATCATTCTATGTGAAAACATGCCACCGTGTAAATAATCTTTAAAGCTTTAATTTCAATTATGAACTTATTTTTCACATCGCTAGTATTTAATAAATTCGACGTGTAAATTATAAACGAATTTAAAGCCGAGGTGTAACATCGAAAGAAACATATCAATATTCCACATCCAAACTTGCTTTGTTGTGTATGTTTTGCTACCCCAAAAACACATTGTCATACCGTTCAAAGCGGAGTTTCTTATTGTTCTATAAAGATATTAACCGCTAAGTTTTGTTTATCACTATTATTGTAAACAACAGCTTGTTGGTCGGTTGCTAATTATCAATCCATACGGTATAATAAAGCAGTATCGTCATTTACATGTATGCATACTATAATGTATAACGTAGCACTAAAATTAATCATGGGCATTTGCAATCGCAGATGTCTTGCACATAATATGATTAGAATCAGATTTGATAAAATATATCACAATTTGGACCTCATAAATCCTTAGTGAATACATAATTTTTAGTTTTTAAAAAGTTTTAACACAGACACTGTTCCCGAACTGCTTTTACACCGTGAAACGGTTTTTAATCATATGTCATACGGAAAGCCCCTTCTTGCAGCAAATTACCGCCAAAAGTTCATTTTTCAACTCAGTCGCCATTATAATGTTGCAGGTCCCTCAAATGTTCGAATTTAAATAAAACAAACAGGCGCATAAATAGTTTCTTTACAATGACCTCTTATTATGACCTGAATGGGTGGGTATCCTGTTGATTTAACGAACATCAGAGACATAAGGAGCGGGGATGGTGGTTCGAAATGTGATACCATTCATTGTCCAATTTAAACTACATGTAAACGTAGTAGCAAAGCACTACAATAGGTCGTACATCAAATATTAAACCTCTCATCATCGCAGTTACAGAGAATAAGGTTTTTAACGTTATTTACTATAAAATTTACTATATAACTGATATAATATAAGGTCATTAGGTTTTTAATACATACTCGTGCTATGAACAAACTAAGAAGAGGAACACTTTATTTTACTAAACACCAGGTATTAAACCATTGATCATTGCAGTTTCAGATAAGAAGATTTTTAAGTTGATCTATATTTAATGTAAACGTCTTTATATATAAATTGACCAATGTGGCGTAGCAAGTGTTGACACAGATGACTACTATAAAGCGTAAGATGCCAAATACCGTAGTCGTTCCAGAGATTTGAAAACATATGTCTGTAAAAAACCAGTGTGACCTCTATATTGTTAGTTAATGATCCCAAGGACATGGTTAGAACAAAGGTAGAAGAGGAAATCTATGTTATGTTACGAACGAAATACTAAATCCTTGCCCTTGCGGTTTCAGATTTTCTTTAAGTTTATCGATATTTCTGCAAATGTTTATAAGTTTAAACACACATGGTTTAAGGCCCAAATATATTTAAAAAAACACCTGTTGGAGTAGCAGTTTCAGACAGTTTTTACAATACACATTTAGTTAAACTAATAGCAACATGGTTTGTGCCAACGTTGACTCCAGAAACGATAAACGGTATTTACCGAATAATTCTATATAAAACATGTGACATTTGGGGTGTGTCCAGTTTTGACGTAAGGGACATGATTCGAAGGAAAAACTCCAGAGAAGACCACTTGATTTTTACACAACAAATATTAAAGCCCTGGCGATTATGGTTTAAGACAAGAAGATTTATAAGTTATCATTTTAACATCTCTGAACTATTTTAGAACATGATAGACTTGGGCTACAATATGTAAAAAATAACATTCTGAAAAAGTGTTAAAAAATTCGATTAATACATTTGGACTCCATATAAGTAACAAGGTTTAAAAAAAATCTGATCAGGACAGCTTAGTTTTGGGACGCACATTACACAGATTCATACTCAGTTTGGTCAATAGTCATAAATGTGGCTTCAATCATTGGTAGACAGTTTTTGTAGGTTGTGATTTAATTTTTGGATGCAAGTGACCGAGATTGTAGTAAATGTTATAAATACAAACATTCTGACCAAGTTCATGAAGTTTGAATCTTAATTAGAAATAACAAGACTATTTACAGCAAGAAGCAACTGTAATAATTGTTTGATTTCTCGCTAAGTATACTGTTATTGTCACATAAAACTCATGCAAAACGTGCCAGAATAAAACTGAATGTACGTATGAGGAACAGTTACAGTATTGTTTTTAAGCAAAATGCTAACTGAGTTTAGGGATTCGGGATTTATGCTGTAGAGCTATAAACAATACTTGTAATTGTATACTGTTTGTTTTTTAGTGTTTTCATAGTGTTTTAGTTTGCTCGAAATATCACATTCTCAAATATATTTCAACGACTTTTTTCTGAAAACTGTCATTTACGGGCATGTGCATGCATTTTTGTATGTTTCGCGAGTTTTTTTCGGTGTAACTTTACATATTGTTAATAGTACGTGTAAAGGGTATATTTTATTGTTGCATTTCCGATACATCTGCCACTGAACTTAATCTATGAATATGTAAAGTACCGTAATGATGAATCATTTGATGTGCGAATTTGAGGGAACATTGTATTCGTTAAATGTTAAATGCTGTATCGTTCGCAATCGTCAAATAATTGACAACGATGTTTGTTTTTATATTGAGCACCATTATTCAACACAATTTATACATCCTTTTGTGTCAATACACACTGATAAAGGTCTGTTTTATACTTCTAAAATGTTTTTTGTTAAACACAAAATTACATGCATGATATGGATAACCTTAGATGTGTATTTGCTTGAAATAGAATGTGTTGAAAACTACAAAATATACATTTAAATATTAATATGTTAACGAAGTGTTAAAAAGATTGATTCATACATGTGGCGCATTTTGAGTGATATTTTGTCAATTCAGGACGCACATGGCCAGATTTAAACTCGTCAAAATAAATATTCTTACTTAGTTTGGTTAATATTGAGCCATATTGAACCACAAATTAGTAAACTTATTTTGATAAAAGATAATAACGAAGGAGGTTTAAAGATGATAGATTTGTTTTCCTTTGTCAGTTCTCTTAAGTGTGCATGGATCCGTAGACTTGTCACTGGAAATGGTAAATGGATACTTATTGTTAATACAATAATTGATTTTCAAAAATTATAAATCTGTGGCAGTCACTATCCTGAAAACTTAATTATCAGGATACAAAATGAATTTTTGAAAAGTACATTGAAATGTTTTGTTGAACTTAGCAGAAAAGAACCTTCTAAAAATCAACTTTGGCTACAGAATTCACTCTTCTCTAATCCAGACATAACAATTGGAAACAAACGTGTATTTTTTAAATCATAGTTTGACAAAGGCATCCATTTTGTTGAAGACTTGATACACAATGCTGAACTCTTTACTTTTTTACAATTGTGATGACTGTCGCCAGGTTTACAACTTCAAACCAATTAATTGCTTTTCCAAGGCATTATTAATTCAGTTACAAGATACAAGAAACTGAGAGGCTCTACAAACAACTGCATTATGAAGCCGTTTATCCCGACATGTCTACGATCCATCTTAGTTACACAAAGGGTACAAAACCATTGTATGGTATTTTTGCCAAAAACGATTCCTCGCAAGCATGTTTAAATAAATGGCCAACTATTTGTTATTGTATTGAAACAAAAGATTGGTTACATATCTTTTCTATGCCTTTTCATATTACAAGAGGTACCATTTTATAGTGGTTTCAATATAAAATTGTACACATAATCATAGGAACGAAATCCTTCTTATTCAAAATTGGATATGCAACTACAGCAAACTGCACCTTTTGTCAAACTGAATGTAAAACTATAGATCATATTTTTTGGGAATGTAAGAACGTAAATAAGTTGATAACAGATTTGTTTTCTGCATGCATTTTTTATTCAAATTGCCTGAATATACCTTCCTTTCTATTGGGACATGCAAATGCAAATGGACCCTAAAATTTTATATTTATTTTTATCAAAATGTTTATTTACAATTACCCTCAACTCTCACACACCTATGTACGAGGATAATAAAATATATTGAACGGAAATAAAATAAACAAATATTGAGCCGTAGATATGATTCTAGTGTGGTAACAATGTTATTCAAAGATTTGATCAAGTGATCTAGTGTTGGATAAAAAGACTCAGACTCAAACTTGGTCAATACATTCAAAAGATATTTTTAATATAAATGCGAAAAAATGGGTTATAAATGTGGCCTCTTAAGTGATAAAATGGTTTCAGTGTCTGGACGCAAATTATTAAGATTCATACTCGTTAACAAAAACGTTCTGACCAAGTTTGGTAAATGTTGAATGGTATACAGTTTTTTTTCTAAGATATGACCTGGTCAACTACCTTTGTTAGAAACATACATTTGAACATGGTCTATATACATTCTGACCAAGTCTTATTACGATAAGATAAATACTTGTTTCCTCAAGATAAGCAACACATTCTTCCTAGGACCTGACCTAGTTCGGTGACGCACATGATCAAGATTCAATCACAGACTATATATTTTCTTAATTAGAATTCGGAGTGAAATTCATAAAATTGGATGAAAACTGTGATCGATAGCGCGATTTCTAGCTGAAAGTTAAAAGCTAAACTACGACATACGACGAATGATAATATAGGGTGATCAAAGTAACATCAAATTAGCATTTCGTGCTAATGAGAGCAAGCAATTAACGGCCGCGCTGATTGACCGACCTAGGAAAATACGGTGAGCATTATTTGTTAAAATCCCACCATAAAATATTGCAAGAAGACCATGATGGCCCTGAAGCACTAAACTGAGTTTGATATTAATCATAGTCCAATATCTATCTGGCGACCTAACCTTTGGAAACATGCGATCAAGTACAGGTTTCACAAAGAATGAGACATAAATATGACCTAACTAGTAATTACAAAGATATTTTGAGACATGATGATCTTGTTTTTGGACGAACAGGACACAGAGTTACACTCGACCTAGATAAGTTAAGCATAAACATTCTGACAACTTGAAATCTAGCGTCGTAAGAAGGTTTTTCAAAGATTTGGCCTGATGACCTGGTTGTTAAAAGCACACGATCCAGAGTACAAATCGGACTAAAATCGTCCGGATAAACGTTCTTGTCAAGTGTCATTTAGATTAAGTCATAAATGTAGCGTCAAGCCTGGTAACAAAGTATTTTTATACGATACGAAATGGTTACCTAGTTTGTAGTTGCACTTGAAATTCGAATGCGTCATAAACGTTGCCTCTATAATGATAACACGGTTTTACATTGATGCATAATCTTTGGATCCACGTTACCCAGATTAAAATCCGACTTAGATATTCTTAAGGCACTCATTCTCATGATTTTTTTTCAAGATTGAATTAAACTTGATGCCTCTACCAAGCCAACAAATGAAGACCCACGACTCACGACGACAGACAAACGGCGATCACCATATGTCAACATAATCACTACGTTCACATGAGTGCTCAGCATTTGTCACACGGTGCATACATAGAAAATGCAACAACATTGCTTTAACAAAAAAGTTGCATTAATACATAAATTGATGTCACCATGTGAATTTAAATTGTTTTAACATTTCTAATGGAAACCCGATTTAATACGCATTCGTCAAGAGGTGGTGTGTCAAACAACTCGTGTTTGTTGATACTTAAGTCTATAACAAAATACTTTAAGGCTGCATTTGCAAAGCTTAACGTACTTCCTTCTATGTGTCATGAGTAATAAAACTTTTTAAACGCCCTTGACGCCACAGTAATGCTAGATCATCATGTAATCTGCTTAGAACATTTGTTCAAATTGATATATATTGACTGAGTTCAGTCCATTGATAAACATGGCTTCTGGGGGGGGGGGGGTCAGTTTCGCTTATATGTATATATTGAAAATCTTCTTAATTAGAACAATCAGCATTCATTTAAACAACAAATTCAAGCACAGTGATAGAATGCAAATTGACATTTTGCAAATTGAACAGATGTGAACATACATTTATAAATTTGTATTTATAAATATTTGTAAATATAGCATCAGGGCATGTGTTATGTGTAACATTGCTTTTGTAGTATCTATTCAGATAATGTCCACATTGTCCTGGTACTTAGGTTTTGAACAAAATCAAGCACTGCGGACATGGGCATAGCAGCGTTTTTCCTCAACATAAAGATTGTACCGGAAAACGATAACATCCCGAATCCGATAATCTGATTTCCCAAAATGAAGGTGCAATTTTCCGACAAAAAAACAACTCATGAGGTTAATTTAAAAGGTCTACAATGTGCTTTGTTAAATTTTCGTTTTATTAAAGTGTCTAGCTCAATTCAAATCAGTTACACTGATAGGTGAACATTTCTACAGTGCACATGAAAATGGTAACAAACTAAATTGCACTCTTTTTGTGCATGTTAAAGAGACATGGCAAATCATTACACGTATAATACCAACAGAAAACTTCAGACTGAAGTATTTTATCTAGGTTAAATTATAGTTGATACAATATCGATATTCCGACGGGATTTTGTGTGTGTGTTTTTTTCCATGGGATGTTCCCCGTTGTCTGTGTGGGATTATCGATTATTTTTAATTCTGTTGATTATGCTTTATTATCGATTTTAAGCATTGTTTAACTATTTGTGATGATGTTTGTTGAATTTTATTTGATAGCAAAAATATAATACAATGTTATATCGGTAAAAAAATCCACGAGAAAAAATCCCATTGAAAAACACGAAATCCAATGGAGAAAAAAACAACAACATAGAAAGGCTATTTTGAACTTGTTAATTAATGCTAATGAGAGAAATTGTAATATTATATAAAAATCATCAATACATGATCACAAAGAACAATTGTTTCGCAAAATGTATCTAACATATGAATATCTTCAAGGAAAAAGGTACTACAATTTGTGAAATTTCGGTTTCGCAAAGTTGGTTCGGTGCCCGTTTTTAGCTAAAAACAATCACTAGTTTTCACCGTACCACTTAAGAAGCTGACAAAAATCTTTGTAATCGAATAAATATAAACTTGGAGACTTTTCTAACGCAGCACTTTTCAAACTTGAACATGTCAGTAATGAGTTAAATTTTTGATTTAAAATGTCACATGTAATCATTTGACTATATTCTGTGCAAGATTACGATAAAATCATTCATCTGTAACAATCGCTTTTGCACTTGGGGTAGGTGTGGTTTCATCTTTTTACACGTGCAAATTTTGAAACACGTGATTTTTTTTCCAATTCTTCATTTTCGGTGGGATGAAACACCAGGAAAACATAAAATTAATTAAAAAATCAATATGTCTCGTATAAAATTTCAACAGTGCAACAGCGCAATCGGAATGTTGCAGGCTACATTACCCACTTGCTGAAGCATCTGAATAAATTCATCGTTTGCTTGTACATATTCAAATGATCACATGTACAATTTTAAATCAATTTTTTTACTAATAACTGAGATATTTAAGCTCGAAAAACGCTGCGTTCGAAAAGTCATCGAGTGTAGTTCAGCGCGCTATATAATTCCAATTTAATTTCAATTTCATCATCCTAGGTGTTATTTTACACCAGGAAAACATAACATTTATTAGAACAACAATATGACTTGTATGAGCGCAATTTTACAAGCCGGTCGGTTATTAAGACGTGTAAGTTAATGCGTTTTACAGTTCACATTATTATTTAACGATGTACAATTTGTACGATTTGCGAAATTTACTTTTCAATGATATTTTTAATTTTTTATGTTTGATATTATATTGTTGATCGATTTCAAAGAATTCACTTAGATTATTAGATATGTGTTGAATTAATCTGAGTCCAAATTCAAGAAAATCCGTTAAAAAATAAAGGAGCTTTATTGATTTGAATGCGAGTTGCGTAAGAAAAGTCTCCAAGTGAACTCGAATGGCCATAGTCTTAAGTGTATCATTATTATAAATCAATTTTACTAATAAAGGAATACCATAATGTTAACTACATCTTTTCATTTCATTTCCGATACTTGCTTTTCGCTTAGTTTCATTAAACATTATTTGAAAGAAATTGTATTAGGAAGTTACTATAGTTCAACAAATCAATAATTGTGAAACATTAACTGCGAAGGAAAATTTAAATAGTGTTTCCAATTCCAATATACACATACAGTTTGTTCCAAAATATGAGTTGTATGGGACATATATGTGCTTTAAAGTGCAATATAAATTACCTTCACAGGTATGGTTGGTAGTCTCTTTCACGATCAAGTTCCATTTTACGTCTTTCAGTGTGTTCATCAAGTTCTCGTTTACATTTGTCCGTGTGTATCCGTATCTCGACAAGAGTCTTCTCAGCTATAGTGTCCACTTCCTTAAGTTTCTCTTCAACAGCAAGTAGTAAATGAATCATTCCCTCGGTAGTTATCTTCAATCCGTGTATTAGAAAAATTGCATCTTCAGATCGTTTCCATTTAAGAACTTTATCATCAAATGTGTAGTGTTTTTTATATAAAGCGTTAGTAATTTGCTAAGAGATGATAATTTATGCTCCCCATATAACATCAACATCATATAAATGATCAGCTGTGCCTCGACTGAGCGAAGAAAGAGCTTATTTGACATAAAACACATTTTTGTTATATAGTACAGGCCGACTCACTTGGTGTCGCTTTCATGCCACATGAGTATAGTATGGTGTACGAACTGGTCCAAAACTATTCTAAACTGTCCGGGACGGTTTATAAACCGTCCGGGACGGTTTGTAAACTGTCCCGGACAGTTTACTTAACTGTCCCGGACAGTTTCTTACTTTTGAACCGCTCGTGCGTCTGTAAACTGTACCGGGCGATTTATTTTGTGTATTACAAACCGTCCGGGACAGTTTAGGAAACTGTCCGGGACGGTTTCCTGGAAACTGTCCGGGACGGTTTCCTAAACTGTCCCGGACGGTTTACAGGCATAAATTTTAGTACGGCAAAGGTTCTTAGGAGGAGTCAATCAACCAATCAGAACACTCGTAACACTTCGCATTTGTGTGCCATTTCGAAAGTGAGAATTTCCTTTTTAGCAACGTTTACTCGAGTGATTGTTCGATAATATATCATTTGTACGCGAATATGGACAGAGATCGGTTTTGAGAGACTTGTCGGGATGTGTTTAATTCCATTACAAGAACTTTAGAGACAAATAGGTCCCTTGAGGTGATTAACTCTTCACTGACAAGATTGGATGCTCAGGCTAGAAATGTGAACAGAATGACCACATCATATCCCGAGTTTACACCTACTCGACAGTTTCAGGGCAGCGACTGTAAAAGAAGAAAATCGTTACCAATGTCAGAAATACTTTGTGGGCAAATACATTTATTTCGAATACTTAAAATAATCATTTTTAACTCTGGCGTTTTTGGCAGCAATGATTGATTGAATATTTATAAAATCATGTTTTGTCCGAGAAAAATAGCGTCGCTCGAGATGACAACGATATTACATTACGACTTCTAAAGTAAAGCATTATTGTAAGGAGTGTTCTGATTGGTTGATATAAATAATACCGTATCGGACAGTTTAAACCGTCCCGGACGGTTTTGCGCACGAACGGTCCAAAACTTTCCTAAACCGTCCCGGACAGTTTGTAAACTGTCCGGGACAGTTTAGTAAACAGTCCGGGACAGTTTACAAACCGTCCCGGACGGTTTCTAAACTGTCCCGGACAGTTTAGAATAGTTTTGGACCAGTTCGTACACCATAGTATAGAAGTTAAACCCCCTTTGTGGGTGATATCAAAAAGCATACATCAATAGACTCTTTCCGTTATTCGCATTTACTAGTGTAAAAGTTGTGTCCCTTAGCCGGATGTGACGTAATGAGATGATACAAAATCCGCCAAAGACAAAATTGTACAGTGTCGCTTATAATATCAACGTCTCCTGCACTATACCGTATATGCGTAAATTGCACAAATATTTCATTTTTTTATTATATTGACGCCTAATATTATTGCTATCGCTTTTCGCATTTTTCATTTTAGTACATTGAAGCGTTAAAAAACATTAAACATTCCGTTCAATAACCCTGTGTGTCGCAAGACAAATCCCGCACTGTTACCACTAAAATGTAAACGTAAATATTTTATTAAAATGCCAAACATTGAAAAAAGCGCCGAACGTTTATATTTTAACGGTATTGATCATATTATGGCATATGATTTGAGCACTTTTTTAACACTTGGGAACATGACCTTTACCATTGAAAATGGGAATTAAAGTGTCAATTCACCCCACCTGCAAAATTTAGACCCCGCCCACTGGTTGGCAAAAATAGGTGGAATTCTTATAAGCGCATAAAGGGAAGGCTGACAAAATCATCGTTTGTAATGATAATCATGCAACATATCAAATAAAATTTTACTAGTTATGTCTGAATATAACATTTTCATTCACGGAAATGCATTTTAAAACATTTAAATTGTTGTTATTATTTGTTTTTACTAACAACGAACTCGGGAGTAGAACACGATGTAAGAGTTCTGTATGTGGTTATGACAAAAATCTCCATACTTGGCACTTCTTCGCGACCATTTTTTTGTTAAAAAATTCTCATCAATTGAACTTATTTCAGAAGTTATTAAATTTAACAAACGAAAACAACTAATGATGAAAACAAACAACAATTAAATATATCGATTTTATGTACGCAACATATTGTACCTGATTTGAAACTTTATTTGTCTGAAAAAAAACGTAAGTTGTTACACATAAAATAAATTCTCTTGAATAATGTAATTGTTTGATTTAATTGTTCACACCAATGTTGACACTCTTTGTTGCAGCATTTTTATCCCGGTGTTTTATTGCAGTTCTTAAGTTCTCTAATGAACAATACCGCTGCTGTATCAGCAGTATAAACCGAATATCAACATTTCATTAGAAAATAATAATAATTAACAATTAGGTAAGTACAAATCTTTTCGTGCATATGTTCAGTCCATTTACATCGTTGAAAAAATTAAAAAACATTCTCAAACAAGATTTATGTTCTCGTTTACAATCGATACATTCGATTATCATCGCATGACGTCAGACAAGGGAGATAATTAAAAACCGGCAATAACTGAAAGGGTCTATACGATTACGGTTAAAAAATTAATATCACCTTTGCTAATTTCTATACAGCTTCCTGTGATGCGACGTCCTGTGCTAGACACGTTGGGTCAGACAGCAGGTTAGTAAGTGTTGTGAAGATGTCCTGGAGATCTGCGTCTGTGAGTTTACACTGCGACGAGTGACGGACAATCCTGCCAATGTCACGTGCCTGAAAATATTAGCATTATTCATATATTATTAAGTACTGTCTGATGCTCGTGCGATAACCGTTTGATTCATGGTATTGCATGCAATTCTTTCTAAGGTGTTAGTTGTTTTGAAAAGTAATATGAAATAAATCGATTCCAAAAGACAGTATGCGGGCACATATCATGTGCATATTAACGTTTTATATGTATCAAACATTGAATCAAATATTCACCAAATGTTGCTTTTATAAATATATACATTCTTACATGAACATTCCTTTTAAAATGTAACTATTAATTCGAGTGTTCCACACTTGTTCTGCATGCTTATGGGCAATTATTATCATTACTCGGGTACATTTAATAATATGATATGATGTGCAATGGGTGTATCATATATGCAATCTACTTAACCACTTAAAAAAATGTTTGTAAACCACTTCTACTGTTGCTTACCACCTATGCAACAGTTTCGCTGGCTTGTGATATATGAATAACAGTTATGTCTTTATTTTCAATATTAGCATTATTTGATTGCAAGCGAACAACTACAATTGCATATTGAATGACAAAGTTGCATTCCGGACGGACTTTTTATGACCAAAGTTGACCTTGAACCTATAATGTGTAAGCTTTTCATGTCAGCTAAGGGGAGTGATGTTTCAACCTGTGTTATGGTGAATGTTGAACGTTTACCTCTTTGTATGAACTTTGAAGGATGCTGCTGTTACACGCGATACATTTTTATATAATGGTTTACATGTGTGCTAAGCTAGTTAACAATTCATACATATGCGGCAAAAATATGAACGACACGGGACTTTTAAACATTTAAGGCGCAACGAATTCATAGAATTCTAAGTATGGTTTTGAGATGTTGGTCAAATGCGTCGTCATCTAATAATGTGCTTTCATTTTAAAATTAAGGTATTTCAAAATCTACCAATATATGGTACAATTATTGTTTACATATAATATGCTGACTGATATCTTGACAGAAAGTCAGAAATATAACAAGAGAACCTAATGGTCTTCGGTAGCTCACCTCCGTCATAGAGACAATAAACGTTCATGTGCATAGTTTTTAATATGTGTGTTATGCATGACCTTCATTCTAAGTTTAACTACTCAGTATAACAAATGTTTGATATGGTCTAAGACAGAAGTTGAACAAATTTAAATTGTAACGTTACAACATCAAAAATAACACAAATGACCCCAATGATGGAGCCAATGTATCCTCCAAGTAGATTGGTTTGAATTATTGTATTAGAGGATCTCTATATGATGTCGCCCAAGTATTAAACACATAACCCTTGCTGTTTCAGAGAATAAGAGGTTGACAGTTATAAGA
>NC_068361.1:109914095-109941595 GCF_020536995.1 Dreissena polymorpha
ATTGAAAACACTGCTTAAGTTTGATACATTTCAGAATGGTTGTTTGAACCATATACACGTTATAGACTTGTTTCACATCAATCTCCAGGGAGAGTTGTCGTTCCTTGCTCTCTTGAATGTAATGTAACCGTCGTGCAAGAGATTTGTTTCACATTCCCACATTTTCACATTTTAGCTATTATCTCGACGCAATAATTTTCTACTACTCCAAAACGAGCGGTCACTGAACGTTAATTTTTTTAATAAATAATCCTTAGAATCAACATTCTGATTAACACAATTATTGTGAACATATCATAAAGAAAAAGTGTCAGTATATTACAAAATGTCCTAAATGAAGAATAATGCAAATTAGTTTTATTTCAAAGAGACTAGAAGTCGATGTATTGCTGTCGAAATGTGTCTAATATATTATTAGATCATAATATATTATGAACGAATGATCATTGGGTATATATGGATTTTTAATTTAAGATCACACAAGGAAATCACCTTACCAACATTGTGTCATACCAATAAGTGCAGTAATCCAGGGGACATTGTTACTTTAATAACAACACTGATTTGATGTGTTTTGGTCCATATTGAATCAATATTTAAATATATTCTATATTAAATAACTTAATTAACTTAAATATCTATTGATAGATAGATGTCGGTTGTATACACAAATAAAAAGACGCTTCACACAATGGAAGGATACGTAACACTATCCTTTCAGGGGGTGGGCGTAGAAAATTTAAATTACGTGTTATGTATCAAGTTATCTTTCTACACTTTATTAATGTAAAAAAAATGTGTACCTTCAATACGCGTATGTTACAAAGATAATTGATGACAGCTGTTAACTAATTGATGCGTTTGACGCTATGTGTATGAACGCTGTTTGTTATCAAAGCGATTTTACGAAGAAGTTGTACGTCATTTAAGCTAAACCAAAATTGTTAAGGCCAAATTAAATAGTTTTAGTTTTTGGGACACAACCGTTTATTCCCTTACATCATTTATAATCGCTATTATTTTAATGTTACCAAATAAAATAACAGCTCGAAACACATTTTATGTAACATATTTATGTTTTCTAAAACGATTCAAAAATGGATATTAACATGGTATAGAAGATCATTTTATTCGAATCATCCAATAATACACTTGCATTTACCTTATGCTATGTGTCAATTTGACGCGAGATAATGATTTTATCCCACCTTCACCGCGACATTGACGGTATAACACCACATGGACTAAACTAGCCTGTATCCCACATTGTTGAATATACCTGTCGCGTGCACGGACTACTTTTTATTCTACCACTTAATGATTTTTCATAAGGAATATCTAGGGTCGAGTTAACTTTAGCTTTAAAATTATACGACCGTCAAACTTAAGATCTAGTCACGGGACATAATTTTTCACGATCCGAATTATGAATCAGTTGATTGACTGCGTCATAAACTGACATAGTCATTGCGTCATTTTCCAATAATATGTGATGTCATCTTTTGGTGTACACGAAACTAGTTATGCGAGTGTCTGCGAATAAAACATTGAAGACGCGTTTTGTTTCGTGTTAATGTATCCTGGATGTTATTATGAAAAAGTGCATATTCTATAAACTACTTACCTCGGATGAAACCGGTGATACGAAGGATTAAGATCTACATGTAGATCTAGCTTATTCGTGTTATTGATTTTCAGAATGTGCGTGCCTATTTGGATGTGAAATTGTTTGTGTATAACATATTGATAGGTGTGTACTTTGGTCCATTATTCGATTTGTTTTGCTTTTGGATGTAAGTAAACGTATGGGTATTTTCCTTTGATGAATACACTTTGTCTTTGTTATTTTATCAAAATAAGTCTATTCAGGTTATATTACACTAATTCCATTTCCCATAGGGTCCCATTATAAAACTGCCAACTTTCAAAGCATTTTTCTTGTATCTCATATAGATAAAATTTTGCAAGACCGGAATCATTTTAAAGATAAATCTGTCCTCTTTCAATAAATGCAGTCAAAAATATATGGTCTCGCAACTTCTAAGAAAGTATAAAACGCAAACTAATGAATAGTGCGATGAAAGGGATATTACTTATATCTACATTATTGATGTACATATGCTAAATTCAACTCCACTCTCACCTATTTCGATTCAAATGCCCACTTTGCACATAATGTCTGTCATTTACAAAATGAGTCTGCCACATCTCCTACAATATTGGTAAAATTTGTTAATTATTGCATCAAAATTGGCCTCGCTTTGTTTGATATAACTTTAAAGTAAATCGTTAAAATATGTGGTCATATTTAGTAATCCATCTGCTAACTGTTTTTCATCATCCCTCCATTTCACGTACTCGCATGATTAAGGTTGTTCTTCTGAAACTTGCAAGATGCGTATTACATTTAAAGACAGCGCATGACCACTGAAATTGTTTAAATCTTTAACAATAAAGTATCGATATTAAACGAATGTTCACAAACTGTCAAATAATCGATGACACTTGCCAATAGTATTTTTCCAACATGAGCATTAACCAATACTATAATCTGAGCCAATCTCCAGTTAACGATTGTCAATGTCATGGTAAAATCAAGTTAATTATTTCTTTGAGAGTTACTTCCCATGTCCATTAAAAATCTTGGTAACGCGTTATCGGCTAAATAGATGTCTGGTTCAATATTGGTAATATATGCATTAATATCAATATTAATATCAATAAATGCAGAGTCGATGTTATCGTCCACCCATTCGACGTTTTCCCTTAGTGTGAATTATTGTCAATCAAAAGTGAACCAACAATCCTAAACGTTTAACCTCGAATATGCGTTTGAAACGTAAATTAATCAGAAATAATATATATAATCAATTAGGAAGTATAATCCATGTGATGTAAATAACCTTAGCAATTATGATGTTAAAATAATTTACTAAGAAATTGACGCGTGAAACAATCGATTGCTATTAACGGAAATGTTAAATGGTCTCTTTAAGTGGCAAGCTTCGCCTCTTTCGAACGCCATATCAGACTCGTCTAATACAACATTATATAAAAAGCAAGCACTATTGAACACGGTGTATCCTTAATAGTTAAGTTTACACGCACAGAACTAAATTTGCGGTAAGGATTTACAAACCAGTAACACAATTTGAATACTGCAAAATTAAGACGACTCTGATATTTTTAATTAACTTGCTCATGCTCATGAAATCAACCAGGGTATGTGTCTCCTAGTATGTATATAATATATTGTCAGACTTCAACATGTTTTAAACAACTTCATTGGACATTATAGTAGTAAGGTTGAATTGTTTAAAAAAATGTTCGTCAATTGAACAGCGTTATGCTTTTGTTTAACTCGAATAAGAATGCCAAAATTTAAATCGATACTTTCTTTTGAAATACTATTTTTTCCTTATATACACAGATCTGGCAATGGTATGCCATACGTTGCCAAAGTGGAAAGTAAGCAAATCTTAAACAAAAACACCTTTACTTGCCAGTTTAAGCGTATATTGTATAACTGGTATAATGTGTGACCAATTGTGGAACGTCTGCTCTTAGATCTTTAATCGGAACAGGCTTTGTTTATATGCTTTAGCGCATATAAGTTTTGAATATTTCCCAAATTGTAGCAACCGACTGCCGAGCTTGAAAGTTAACACTTTGCAGTAAGTGAATCGCTACGTTGGTTGAAGGACATTTAGAATGTTGAATAATAGAACATGGAAAATGAGAAATACATCTGATATCGATACAATGCGATAAACATAAAACGACGCCATATTTAAAATGTATTGTATATATTTACGGACTTCTAAAACGCTTGAATTATGCAGTGGTTCACAGAAAAATATAATAAATTTGTTAGAGATTACAAAATGCATCATCTGTTTTTAATTAGCGCCCCAAATAGCTTGTACAGTGAGTAAATATGGCTTAAGTCCTACTGCATTGTAAAGTGACGGCCAATACTAATACGTACTCGTGTGTAAAGCATACATATTGCTTCGTATATTCAGGGTGTGTATGCAGGTTGACGTATTAAAACATCAGGCAATTAATAAATACATTATAAGAATAAAATACCAGCATTTACGTCAAAACATTAACAACATAAGGTGAAAATGGGATTAAAATAGCATATGGCCTTCAAATATCTGCGACGACAATTGTAATATGCTTATCATTCCTTCCACGATAATTTAGATCCAATATGTCAACATATTATATCTACGTTAATATGTAATATTAACCTTGATATGCGACACTATCTTTAAACAGTTTTTTTTTGTATATGCGACATATCATCTGGTCGTTTTAAAACGTATTCAATCGCAATCGGTCGCTTTACATCTTTCATCGAGAATTTGTAATGAACTACAGTTACTATACAGGGTGCAGGACCACGTGACTTTGTTGGGTTCCCAATTAAACGTTTGTGATGGCAGACACACCGGTAAGTGCTGTTTTGTTTTTCAAAAAACGTTTTAAAACAATTTTTCTAAAGAACTTTAACTAGTGCATACAAGACATATTTTTAAGCTGCTTATGACCATATGAAATACATAATAATTACTTTTTTTAATAAGCATGTGTTCTTGTTCAAAAATCCCATGTATACTGCACGATTATGCTTCACGCAACGTGAACTTTTGTCACCGATTTCAGATTTATTCAATGATTTTTTCTTATACCTTAAAATATCGGCACAAACTGCAAGAAAAACTGCCTTTATGCATTCAGGATTTTTCCAAATGTATTTCAATAACTTAAGATAATTGCAAAATCAAAGTTCTTAACGGTGTCTTTACATTCTGTCCAGCCCGTGTGTAAATCCCTAAAAACTCCGTTGATTCTGCACCCGGTATATCCCTGAGTTGTTTATCGCAAAACAAATCGTTCTGTCATGCCACATGATTATTAGTAACCTCATGAATCCGGTTTTAAGCCGACCTATGAACTAATACAAATAATTGAATGGGTGTTTATCTTCAGGCTTATTGACTTTAAATCTAAGTCATGTTTCAATGCATTGAACAATCGGTTTTGTTTTGGGCAAAGGGCTTTGTTTATTTTGCATTCACTGTAATGATTGGCTTTCAGATCTTTACACGATATGGATTGGTATGTCGTAAACCGAGGACGTATGCAGATGCACGCAATACCGGGAATACGTTTCAAATAAACAAAGAGGACATAACCGATTTTAAAAATACAATCCATACAACATGTTACGAAGTGACTCTGGTACTCTTTAAATTATGACTTTATTTGAGCACCAATTTTATGGCAAAATATAAATGTATGTATAAATTCAAGTGTCGCTATGAAGCAAAACCAGCGACTTAATCTTATTATTTCATCAACACGTAATTATCTTACTACATACATTGATAGACGCGTACATCATTTCAAACTAGGTTTTGTATTGGTGAACATGTCGGGACGCTTTGTGTGGAAGGTTTTGTAAATGCACGCTATTCAATAGCAAAATAAATGTAGCGTTGCCACAAGGGCCTCATTAGACAATACAATACTTGTTAATAAGTGATATTTAGGACGGTTTTAGAAAATTAAACAGTCAGACGGTGTACATAAATGACATATATAAAACACTATTGAAAATTGTTATTATTATAAGCACAACCTTTTAAAGTCAAATTACTGTATCAATATGCCTTTGGTTGTGTTTCTTTTCAAAATCAGTACGTGAAACCGAACAGCAAATAAACCAGATGTGGCACTGTATTTTACGCTTTCTATTCAAAGTAATTGTACTCCAAGGGTTTATTGTTTATAGCAGATATATCTTTTCAAAACAAAATACAATACAAACACCAAGATAATTGGATACCAGGAATTTGCGTTTCTTGTTAGTTGCGACAAATGAAATAAAATGACCGAAACCGAAACCAATATAGACAGGCAGTTTTAGTAAACCATGTACACCATTTTTTGAGACAATTTTAAATATATTCGAAAATATTGAATATCCATACCAACCAGCGGTGCATAAAAGCTATGATCCAGATGGTATATGTGGGTTAGCACAAAGTGAACTATTTTCAATATACAGAACTTAGGTACTTTGACGCCTGATTTAAATCGTAAATCAAAGGGACGGTAAATGTTAACGAACAATGGATATTTGCAACGGGTAAATATCAGTGTATTTCGCACCAGTTGGAAGGTCAGATATCTCCTGCAGATGGGCTGTCTAAAGAAGCAATATTGTATGAGTGAATTATTTATCTTATGGAGATATTCAACTTACAGGTAATGTCATACCATGTCAATTGGATGAAAGGTCAAATATGAATACATATACATTTGATATTAAACTGGGTTTATCACCAAGTGATTTTCTGGAAGATATTAATTTAATACGCTTACGTTATGCCAATATTAAAAAAAAATCGATATATTGACACAGATTAATATTTAATTCGATATAATTAGAACACCATTTGAAGAACAGACTATACGTTATAAAGCTCTCTTGCAGATGCACAGAATGTGCAGATAAAACGTAGTATAACGTAATACTGTAATATTTGTATTCTGTTATAATGTTTAATGTTGTGTAGTTTATTTATATTCATTTCATAATCGAGTATAACCATTGGCTTTAAACACATTCGGATGCATGCTTTCATCCAATGATCGGAGCTTACATTATGTAAACAATAGTTTATAGCTACATTCATTAAATTATTACATGTGTATAATGATTGTGCGCCAGTAGTTAGTAGGAGCCTTAGGATTGACAGACAAGATAATCTTCTGCAAAACGTTTATTGAACAACTTCAATGAATGAATTATACACAAGGGAAGTCACTCTACCCATATCAAGTACAACGAAACACCAAAATAACCAAATATATATTGGCGCTACCTCTTTTCTCCCCCTCAAAGACTGATATAATATATTATATGCATATTTGTTCATATCAATTACTCACTCAGGAGAATAAAAGGTGCCAGCCATTAAGTAACATTACACAAATCTTAATTTTCCACAAAAAACATACACATGAAATAAAACGGTTTATATGTGTAAGAGAAGCAATTTGGCAATGAAAATGTTTATAGTTATGTGGACATACCAACACTTCAATAAAAGTATCCAGGCATAGTTCAAGTGCCAGTGATAATGAATATTTTAAGAAAATAACTGTCTATACATATACATGTAAGTTATCTAAAAAAAATCTCAGGCTAATAAGTGATTAACTCTTTTGGACATGTACTATGAACATCAAACTAGTAAAAACAAAATTAACTAAGTTTGTAATAAAAATAAAGGAACAGTAACAATGATAAACAGGCTTATATTAGCACAACTTAAGTGATTTTAACTAGAAAATGACTAAAACTGAAAAACTTACATATTACTGTAGTGAGTAACATATTTATTTGTACATAGTAGAAAAAGGTGATGTGTACATGTTAGACAAAATGTAACAAACACGAGTACAAAGTTCAACGTAAAACATAATCACTTAAATGCTTAGGCTGTTTTCGTGCACGTTGGGGCCTAGAAACGTGCTGACTGCATGGTCCTTCAGGCAAGTCAAGGACGGGAACTAGCGCCTCTGCTTCCTGGGGATTGTCATAAGAAGTCAAATCTTGCTGAGTAGGAATTTGAGACTCCATCTCCACACTGGGCTGGGTGAGTGTAGGAGGAACGAAGACTTGCGTTGATGGAGGATACGGATGGATTACCGGTAAATCCTCGGAATCACTATCCACTGAATTGTGACACAAAGGCACTCGCGACTCAACGCTTGATTGACAAGGAACATGGTAACACTCACTTATCTTGACTTTATAAGACAATGCGTGTAATTGATTGCCTATGAATTTCTTAATAAAGCACCACTGATTAGCACTATCAACAGACACAACCAAATAACGATCACGACATTGATGCTTCTTCCTATCGGAATATAAATACACTAAATCACCAACACTGATATTGGGTACTGCATTTGAAGTATCACTTTTGCATTTAGACTTAGCACTAAACTGATGATTGTCGAGTCGGTTATCATGTTGTTTCAAAATAAGCTCCCTATCAGATAAGGGAATCTGCTCATTTGTGAATTGACTTCTCTGTGTCCATATTTCTCTAGAAGAAAGGCCTGCATGTCGAATTCTGGAGTTTAATCGCGCAGTAGCAGTTGCTAACTGTAGTGGTGTAAGTGGATGACCGCCAGGTTCTTGTCGAACTATTTCAGATTGAAGCTCGAGAATAGCTTTTTCTGCAACAGGGTTCTTGTTTGGGTTCTTGACTCTACCCACATCCAAAACTACACGGTATCTGCGTAAAACGTCGTCTTGTTGTAATGCAATAAAACCTGGTGCTGGGTCACATCTAACTACTGCCATTGGTCCGTCAAGAGGATGTAACTCAACCATAAGACTGAGTAATGCATTACGTAATGTCTCAGCTCTTTCATTGTCAATGATACAAGATTTGGTCAAAGAGCTGACGGTTTCCCGCAAAACTAAAATCATCTGCTTGCTGCGGCGTAGAACGTCCACAGCAAAAGAAGCACCGACAATTTCAGGAGCTTCTTCGGATGATTGTTCAATTATAGTCTTAGGCACAGACTTTAAGGAAGCACACACATTACATGCATTGTGTACACGATCAACAACTTGAACTAAGTCTAAAAGATGAAATTGTCTTTTCACGGCTAACACAAGTTGATGTTTAGATGGGTGATCAAGCTTAATGTGAAGCGCAGTCACAAGTCCGTCAGCAATAGAGCGCGGAACTACAATGAGGTCAACAGGAGACACGAGAGGATCAGTTCGCGTCACCACCAAAATATTGTCTCTTGAAATGGAAACATCGTTCAAATATCTTTTGACATCCCGAACATTAGTTAGCTTCTTGGATGGTCTAGTACCCTGCCTGAGGTGAGCATGAACGCGGCGTAAGTCTGGGCAGCTTTGCTGAATGTCTTTCCAAGCTGATCTGGATGCATAAGGCAGTTGAAGACCCGAGGCCGCAGTATTTGCACAATACAAAGCGCGCACAACAGAGTCCTCAGTCTCTATTATAAATTTGCAAATTTGACAGTTCTGACTAGTGCACTCTGGGGCATTGCGACTAGCGAAGTCTGAGGGCAAATTCACAGATCCCGCCAGATGTCGTAGGTTCACACCATAACGACTGACAGTAGACAAGAAAGACGTGACTCTTGGACTAGACGAAAACTCACCTCTGCACAACCTCTCAATAGAACGAACACAAGGCAAACTGTCTGTTAAAACACACGTTTGGCACTTGGATTGAATAATGTAGGGACTGAAATGCTTTACTGCAGCATTGATAGATAAAGCCTCTATCTCGCAAGGTAGCCACGTCACTTGATGCTTCCGTAGTTTGGCACTGAAGAAACCGGCTAAATGTAGGCTATTGTTTCGGGTAACATACATAGTGGCACCTATGCCTCTCTGAACTACAGAGCCATCCGTATCAATCCAAATTTGATCGTCCGGCCTCGGTAATACTATTGACTTGTGGTTGAGAAGAGTTTTCTGTGCAGCCGTAAATTGGTTATGTAACTCATCACTCCACGAAATTTTGTCCTGTCCAGGGCGACCAGCGATAGCGTCTTCAAGCTGAGAGAGGTATCGTGATGTATTGGGGATCACTCTGCCCAAGATCTTATAAGCACCAATAAAACTTCGCAAACCCTTGACAGTTTCAGGAGTAGTACAAGTACACAAGGCTGATAATTTGTGTTTGCTTGCTGAAAGTGTGCCATTCGACCATGTCCAACCCAAGATAGTAGTTGTCGTAGGACATATGATTGTCTTTGTTGGCGATAATTTCAGGTTTGCTTTGTCTAGTGCTGTCAAAACACGCTTCCAATTTTCAAAGAGAGATGACAGAGTGTCTGCACCACAATAAAGGTCATCAGCTTAGGTACAATGCCGTCTTCTAGACATTCACCTAGTACGCGGCACATGACCTCCTCAAGTGCTGTTTCAGAGCCTGGCATTCCCATCGCGGTCCTTGTATACACTCGTACACCCTTGAATGGTGTAACTACACCACAATATTTCATAGAGTCCTTGCTCAAGGGTATCTGGTAAAAAGCACTGGTCAGGTCGGTTACAATTAAATATTTCCACGGTGCAATAGTGCGCAAAATGGTGTCTACATCTGGCATTAAAGATGGCTGTGGTTTGCTGTACCTTGCTACCTCTGAAAGCGGTAACTAGTCTGTAACTGCCCTGCGCCTTCTTCACTAAAAATGAGGGGTTCAAGTATTCGACACTAACGTCAACATCTTCTGGACGAGCAAAAACACCTTTTTCTTCCAGGTCATCAAACTTAGCCTGTAACTCAACAAGCTTGTCTCTTGCATATTGAGGTACTCTTCCTTTACGTTGCGGCGGTAGTGTGGGTCCCATGTTAACTTTTGCTTCGAAAAGTCCGCATGCTCCATTATATCCAGAAATGTCTCCATTGAAAACACTCTCATACAGGGTATGAAGGGAATGAAATTGAACTTTTATGTCATTGGGTAAAATGTTGTCAGGGTCCATATCAATGCTTTTTGATGAGGATTTCTCAATGCATACTGGTTCACACAAGGTAGGTTCAGACACAACGTTATTTAATACCATTGGGATAGTTGGAAGTACCTGGCAAAAATGATCGTGCTTGCCTAGCTTTTGTGGAATCCCAGAATCATTTAGGATTCTAATCTTTCCATCAATGGCATCTATTATCTGTGGGGTGGGCCAGGAACCGTTTGTGTTGACACAGTCAGATCTGGGCTCTAAAGCAAGAATTGTGTCTGGTGTTTCTGTCGAGGGTAACTGTACCTCAATGTAATCCCCTGGCCACACAATGGTATTGGAAGAAGATACTCGTAAAACATACGGACGTTTTGTTAAACCATCTGCATGTTTACTGTCACTAGATGAAGCAGAAGGGCCATATAATATTGGTGGATCAGATGCTATCCTGATTTCATGCTTCGATGGTCGGAGAGATATATCGTTCGCTTCCATGAAGGGGATACCACCTAGTACATCGACATCAAACTTGTCTACAACTAATGCATCAAAAGACAGCTGCCTGCAGCCCCTGGTGAACTTGATATGTACCTCACCTACGGTAGGAAGAGGGGTCATGCCATCAGCCTGAATAGCTGTCTGAGAGGCACTCATTACATGGATACCCAACTTTTTCGCAACTGAGAGCTTCATAATGTTAAGTTCAGCACCAGAATCAAGAGTTATTGTGGGGGTGTTATGCCCATAGAACACTTTAAAGGTTGGGGATCTTTTGGCACTGACACGACGGGTTGCTGGAGTAACCCGTAACATGCTTTTACTTTGATCCTCTTCACTGTTATAGCTATCGTCAGGATCTACAGCCTCCTCGCTTGTGTTCTCCTCAATGGTCTGTCTTATTTTGCCCATGTAGAGTTTGTCAGCCTCAGGTAAGAATTTACATGCACTTAAGAAGTGTTGAAATCGAGGGCGGCCGGCCTGTTTACACAAAGGACAAACAGGTCCATTGCGCTTTGTTTTGACAAAGTCCTTTGATTTCTGCATGGCTGTCCTCAGCACCTTAGAGTCTTGCATTGAAACCAACTCATCTAAAAGACTATCCATGGCAACAGATATCTCTGGCTTGATAGAAGCAATAGTCTTAGATCGAAGCTCTGTTCCATATCGCTGTCTAATCAAAGCAGGAAGGCCAGGGTTGATTGCACGCAACCACATTAAAACGATAATGTTTTCAAGTGACGGGGACATTTCCTCGTCCGAGTCTATATTTACTCCGTGATGAGTGATGTTACCGTCTCGCTTTAACAAATTATCCTCAACAAAACTTGTAATACGCTGAAAGAGATCTTCAGGTCTCTCTTCAGGCTCAAGTTTAATGTCATTCAAATCTAGAAAATGAGCACCTGACTGTTGGAACCCAAAGTGTGAGCGTATTGTCTGACAAATAAATTGAATCGAAGTAGAGTTTTTCACAATTGAATTTCTACTAATCACTGGGCAATAGTTTGCAATCTGACCAAGCATTAGTTCAAGATGAGTAACCTTTTGCTGGGCAGATCGTCTTGAAGCCTGTGGGATGTTTTCGCCATCATTTGCCAAACCACGTAGAGCCTGAGTTGGAGTTTTCTTCAGCCAGGTGAAACCGTCAACGAGGAATGGAGCAAAATTAGCATCAAGCGACAAGGTATATTCAAGATTTTGCCTCCAAGACTCAAAGGAAGTTATGGTTTCGCTTTTTGTCAAGCACCACTGTTTAGGTGCACGTGTTGCCATATTTAAGATTACAAGTCCACTGATAAAGGAGAAATCAGCGTCAATCTGGAATGTTTTGGCTCAGAAATAGCCTTACTGTTCAGAATGAAGCGTCGGTTCGTATTTAGCCGCTGCCACCACGCCAGTAGTTAGTAGGAGCCTTAGGATTGACAGACAAGATAATCTTCGGCAAAACGTTTATTGAACAACTTCAATGAATGAATTATACACAAGGGAAGTCACTCTACCCATATCAAGTACAACGAAACACCAAAATAACCAAATATATATTGGCGGTGAATAAGGATACATGTGCGAAAATAATGGTAGTTTTCATATTAAATATCATATTTTATAATTCCTCAATAATAAAAAGTTTTTTCTTGTTTTTATATTATTATATTTAACGTGTGTATTAAGCTTCATGTAATAGTTGCCTTTATCACGGCCGTTCTTACAAAGTAAACACGAAAACATTCCCAGCCAGTGAGTGCAGCTCAGTGTTAGTTGAGCAGTCAAGCCAGGTGGTGTCTGTTTATCCTTCATATTAATTAAACACATTTACCAGCATCGCATTGCATTCCACGCTTGTGCTTTAATTGTGCAAATATTATGTAATCTGCTCTAGTTTATCAGCCTTTCTCTTCACCGGTATGGCCGTTGGGGAGAGATATGAGGGACGACGTTGAATGTATATTAAATATCATTACGCTTCTAACCTTTGAATAGTTTAAGTCTTAAATGGCTAAGTTATTCAGCAGACAAGATATTCATGAATGAATATGTTACACAAACATGTTACTTGTATGACCTTCCCCCATCCCCGACGTGGTGCCTTGCCGCCAAAAATGGCAATTGTTAAGATAATTCTGTTAAACTTGAATCTCGATACTTATCTCAACAACTGATTTATCCAACCAGTAAAACTTAAAATGATTAATTTACTCGATGCAAATTAAAGCGCTGAAGTTAGTGTGTGGACACGAAGTTATTATTGAAGCCAGGCCATTTTAACTCTGTCTCGTTGCCTTTCAATCGATAGACTTAGTTCAATCTTCCAAACATACACATTTGGGTTAGTATAGACCATATAAAAAACCGTTGACCTTTAATATTCATAAGTATTTTCAGAAACGCCAAAGTTAATAATGTTCCGTTATTTGTAAAGTTCAGTTTTACTTGGAATTGAAGCAAATATCTACACATTTAAAGACAAAATATAATAAACAAAACAACAATATGGCATTTCGACACATGAATTTGTGAAAGCTGGCTCAGAAAATAAAGAGTTTCTACAGCATAAAGTGGTTACGGAAGTTTAAAACACAACGGAGTAATAACTATAACCGCATATACTGCACATTATTGCATTACAACAACGTTTTGAATTTATAATTGCAAATTCAACTCGCAATGCTTTCCAACCAGAAACAACGATTCGGTTATGTGTTTAATGATCAGACATGACAATGCCCACACAAATAGGTCCAGATTTTATCATAAAGCTATTCATCCCATATTGAAATAAAATCCGTAAAGGTTTCATTAAGTGTATATGTACATATACTTGTATTGCCATCGCTTATTTATCAACACAGCATAAGTGATGGTTCCGTTATTTCCTTGATGCAATATTGGTTAAATGCATAGCGAAATAATTTCTCCACTGTCCCGGCTAATTCGAATAGATACGGCTGTCGTACTGCGTTGGCGTCACGTCTTTCTTCTTCGACTTGGGGTTCGCTACATACTCGTAGCTTTCCTCTTGTTCTTGTGGCACATCTTTTAAGTAAGTGGGGTTGATTCGTCCATGGAAACCGGTTTCCTCATAGCATTCGCTCACTGGACCAGCTATAATTACAAAGCATATGTGAACAGATTATCAACGGTGCTTATTGTATTATATATTTTCGATATACATGATTCGCTATGGTGTTAAGCAGGTATTTTGTTTACATATTCATGTTTTTGTTTTAATTATAAACTGGCGTAAAACTTTAAAACTTTAAAACAAGCCGTTTTACAAAATGCGAATTTCTTCTAAATAATGACAATAATTGTTCATGTGAAATGTCGCAGTACACTGTTTTAACTATTAGGTAATCGAGCAATAAATCGGTTCTTCGACAGAGTTCAGCATTCATTTAGTCGACTGAAGTTAAATGATTGATGGTATTATTACAGTACCTGATGTATAATAGCTTTCGAGGTCCATTGTTGGTGATCTTAAACATACAAATAAAACAATTGCATAGGGTAATGGTGTACACTTAACTCTAATATTTTGTTCTTCTTCACCATCATAAACATAATTGTTCTCAACAACAACATTATCATCATTATCATTATTATAATCATCAACATTATCATACCACTTAACTATCGGTCCTAAAGCAAAAGTTGCATTAACAAAACCTTCATTTAACTGCATGTAAATCAAATCTAAATGAAGTTACACAAAATCATCCACACATCTGCACGTTCAGATGTCAAACATAACTTCAACCTTGTATTTACCGTATGAATACTTCTGCATAAAGGTTTGGACCAGATCAGTATTTTTCGCACAGTTCCGCTTTAAGCGCTAAATTGTGCTTGTATCATTAACATACTGTAGCGATACAATACGATTGTTTATTGTGGAAGATTTATCTCACATAGCACACGGTTTTAAATCCTGACGAATGTTATTCGAAACATAATGAAACAAAATGACGATGTCAAAATGTACGCAAATCTGTAGCCGAGCGCTTTAACATGTCGAAAGAATATGACAATAAATAGCTCTACTAATACATATTAATTACAATATATGTGCCTGCCTACCTTGCCTTCGTTATATCCTCGTATGCATTACTTTGCAAAGGCTGTTTGTCTGTAAAACAAAACAACACTATATTTCAAGATTCTAAGAGAAGAACGCATCAGATACACTAGGTCAACAGTATCCACTCGGAAGGTTAACTTAGAAATTTGACGCATAATTAATGGACATATATTCACATTTCAATTGAAATGAACACTGTGTTTTACTAAATGTTGTTTAATAACTTTTATTGTGTTTGTTTTCTGTAGTGGTAAGTATCATCTTCCATATTCCAGCTAGTAATTGTTAGTATGACATTACCATTCTTGCTGAAACTTCCCAAACATTCTTCCCTTCTCTTACAACAATCAACCTAATCGAATTATGGCAACTTTTAACTAGTATTAATAGTAAATACTATATATTTTCTATGAAAAAACATATTTGGTATATTTACTTCTCCCCACAAGGTATTTTCGGTATATTACGAAAGTCAGCGCACACATGATCCCAAGTCCGGAACAGCCGCCAACGACTCCTCCAACAATAGAAGCAACTTGCGCTTGAATGACAAAAACTAATGATTGATATATCAGACTAAAATACCTGAATCAACTGGTTTAAAAAACATGACCTTACTGTAAAATGCAATATAGAAAATAGGTAACAACGATCTTATTAAACATTTATCATGATAAAAGGCACGCACCGGAAGTGTCAGTTTGAAAGGCGACTATGTCGGTTCCGTTTGATTTTCCAGCAATATTTTCAGCCGTTAATTTTACTTCGTACTTCTTTCCTGGTACCAAGCCTTGCAAATAAAAACTCGTTGTAGGCGAAGGGATGGTAATTGCATTCCAGTAATGTATATTTTCCTCTTTCCAAAGTAGAGTGAATGTCTCAGAGATATCACCGTTTTTGCTTGGTACCCACTCTATTTTTACGGAATTCTCGGTCAATGAGTCAGCTAAAACATGAGCCTGTTCAGGAGGATGCGGAGGTGCTATACAATAGTAATAGATAAGTGTATAATAATTGAATGGTGTGGCGTTAGGATTAATTTGGTCTTAGAAAAATCCCCCTCGAAATAGTTTGAATGTTTGTATAAAATATAGCTCAACTTTAAATATAAACATAGTAGCAATACATGATTGGTGTTTAACGTTTTAAAGTAATTTTACTAATAGTTATGAATTTTTGTTGTCTCCGAAGTATTTAATATTAAAGATATAATGTTAAAATCGTGTAATCCGTTTGCTAAATGTGCTTTATGTAAGAATTGTGGATTTAAATATACCTCTAATATCCAAGAATACCGTTACATTATTCCGCCCAACTATTTTACCAGTAGCAGTAATGTTCATGGCGTTCTCTGCAACACACGCATAGGTCCCTCTTTGTTTGTAAGAAACACGATTCGATCTGAGTATATTCTCGTAGCCGTCAAGTCGCGGAATCCAGTTAATGGCAGGCATAGGGTATCCATGTGCAGAACATGACATTTCAAAGCTTTCTCCTTCAAGCAATGTCAGAGACCCATTCAGAGGAACACTGGTATTGTTGCAGGTTTTGACGAGAACTGCTGGTTTGTCGGGTTTATCTGTAAACGCAAAAAAGTTGAGATTTGAATTGAGTTTTATAGCAGTGCATTATTGCAAGCATATGTTATTTCAATATAAACGTGAATTGTTGAATTATTTTAGAAACAATTTATCATTGACACGGTTTTTGTTCTTTTCCATTTTGTCAAGGAGTAAGATATATGTATTTTCACTGAAACAAAATAGTATTCTTATCGATTATATGTGTACGCATAACTTGAAACTGCCTTACACAATACTTGGAGAACGATGTCCGCCCAATACGTATATGACGTGGCAGTTTTGCTTCCGTTTATCGTCAGCAATAGATTAGATACTGAGCACCTCAGTGCACTTCCATTTTCTGTTCGTTTGATTTTCAACTCTAGTATGTGACCATCTGTTATGTGCCCTTTAAAATTCCAGGCATACGCAGGGGTAGGAAATCCCTCAGAGAGGCATTGAACTCGAACCGTTTCCCCCTCTAGAACTATGATTGTGTCTGATACATTGACGTTGTACATTGAAATTGTTGGTTTGGAAACGGGAACTAAAATATAATAACACACACACACATATATATATATATAAATTCAAACGGAGCTTATTCACGCAAGAGAACACACATTTATACGTTGTAATTAGTTTAACAAATACCGGTTATGAACATACAATATATGTGTTACTGTAGTATAACAAATAGCAATACACAATTGGAAAATATGCGATTAATCCTCGTTCCACACGCAGTCTATCTAAACACTTTTATTGACTTGCCAATAAAAGATGACCTACATTGTACAAAGACTTTTGTTGATTTCATAATAGATATGTGGTGTTCTCGGTACTTGTACATTGCAACGCAGGAAACGTTCGCTTCACGTTTGGCCATTGGAAGATATCTAAGGACACTTGTCGAAATGTAAGAGTCATATGTAGAACTCGACATGTCGGTGATGTTGCGTACGTCTTCAAACCAATGTATCGTCGCACCTGGTTTGGTTGACGATGTGGTGCACGTGTAAAGGGCGGGCTCGTTGTATTTTGGAAACGTTTGGGCGTTCGGAGTCATTAACACTGATGTCAGGTTCACTTAAATACATTTATGATATACTGCTATATATTATTTGAAAATGAAGACATTGATGTGCATTTGACTACCTAAAGTCGTCATTTATTTTAAGTATCGAATTCTATCCCTTGATTACCCCCGAGAGTTTGAAGCCCGCGTTCATGGAAAAGGTAAATAATCTCTTTTTTGCCTTTTCATATGTGTCAATGAGACCAGGATTTTGAATCATTAAATTCTTAGGCTTTCCAAGACCACACTTTTTGTCCGCGGTTTGTACATGGTTGAATGATACAGTGCTGCGACGGTGTGTTAAGGCGAAAGCCACGTGGGTCATAGTCGCCATTGTTTAACATGTCTGAATAAACCCAAAGGCACAAACATACATGGAATAACCTAATAACCTTTTGTTGATAACGATTAAGTATAATAAGAAGCAAACAAAAAGATACATCTGTCACTGACGACTTTTGATACATTATGACGACTAAAGGAATAAGCATATGATGAACACTTTTTTGAAAAAAAAATCAGCAACAAAAAACAACTGAGTTGAGCATAAAGTTAAAAGTAAAGTTAAAAATAATATTTTAGATTTTAGTTTTGTGTAACAAAATATATTAAAATACATAACTGAAAATCGAGAAATTACATAATTACATGATTCTGACATTGTTGCAGAAATGGAAAATCATCCATCAAAATTACGCACATGGTCTGTGGAACTTATGATTTCGTCATATACTGCTATAAAGAAGGGGGGGGATGTCAGTTTCTTCAGCAGCCGAAACATTTGGAGTGCCAAGAATGACATTGTCAGATAGGATAAGTGGAAAAGTTGCACTGGATGCTAAAATGACACGGCACTGACAACGGACGAGGAAGCTGCACTCGTAAGCTATATTGGGTACATGGCTAACCGTAGGTTTCCGCTATCAATCCAGCAATTAATTGGGTTCGCTTAGGAACGTGGCAGGGGGATGTATTTTCAGACTCGGGTCCATCTCGAATTTGGTGGAACGGCTTTAAGTTCAGGCTTCCTGGATTAGGATTTCGTCGCCTTGATTCATTGGACAGAGGGAGGGCCTCATTAGGTAGTGTGAATGCCCTACGAGAGTACTTTTCTATTTTGAAAGAGACACTGGAGATCAATGAATTGACTGACAAGCCTGATCGTATATATATATATATATATATATATATATATATATATATATATATATATATATATATATATATATATATATATATATATATATATATAATTGCGACGAAGCTGCGCTTTTCCAGAATAAATCGGCTGGTCAAAAGGTCATTGTTCCGACAAGAAATAAGCATTCATACCCATTCACTGTCTGTGGCAACAAATGAACATATATCTGTACACTGCTGCATGAACGATGCTGGCCATGCGTTGCCACCTATGATTATCTTCACCAACACCTTGCCAGGAGGGCCGTACCATCGCCTGGGTCCAGTGAACGCGAGCTACGCCTGCTTTGACAGCGGCTTCATGGATGAGACCCTCTTCTTACAGTGGATCGAGAAAACATTGTTGGCGCATGCAGTACCTCAGCGCCCAATACTTCTGATTCTGGATGGAGCTTCCTCTTACATTAGCCTTCCGCTCATATGATCAGCTATAGCGAACGATGTTATCCACATGTGTTTGCCCTCAAAGACAACTCATATTACTCAACCCTTTGACGTTGCAGTGTATCGAAAAATGACAATCGAAACAGTTAAGATGGTCAGCCAAGCCAAAATGATCAAGTCAGATGTTTGGATATACATTTGTAAAAATAAAAAAGTCAGTGCTGTTTTTAATGCTATTTTGAGAAAAGTTTCTCAATTTATTGCATCACATAGGGCTTTCGAAAATGCGGAATATTTCCGTTCAACCCTAATGCCGTTGACCAAACGTTGCTGCTCCGTTATTTACTGACGTTGATCCAAACTCAATTGATCTCGAGGTCGCACTTGCTGCGATGGAGTGTACATTGACACCACGAAAAATAACGCAACTTTGAGCAGTGTTATAACTGCAGCATTGACAGCGCAGATGCATACATGCATCTACATCAAAAGCATGGAATTAAAATAATTAATTTACTCTTTATCATTATCATAGTATGTCAAAGTATTATTGTTACCGCAGCGTTAATATCACAATGCTATTTTAATAGTATCACAGTTATTTTCATAGTTTGTGTACGACACTTTCCAAAAAACTATTTTTATCGAAATGTTTAAAAGGGAGATTAAACTAATATTGTGTGTAACTGTTTAAGTGTAACGTTACCATTAATTAATGCCAGTTGGTTAACTACATTTGCTGCTGTTAGACATTCATTACTTTCTTGTTTCAGTTCGCATTAATATTATAATGACAATTAAGCGTATTATCTTGAACGTCATGGTTGACGATTTTAAAGGGGCCGTCCAACAGATTGTTAAATTGACAAAAAAAAAGTCGTTTCAGATTCGCACATTTTCGTTTAAGTTATGATATTTTTGAGGAAATAGTGATACTGACCATTTACCATGCTCTTAAATATCAATTATATGTATCATTTGATGATTTTAAAACCTGAAAGTTATAAAGCGTCGTGCGACGCGAAACGATTTAATAATTTGGAAAGTTTTGTTGTTGTCGTTTTATTTTGGGATACTTCGAGGATTGCTTATATAAGTAAAAACTACATCCGCTCTAAGCATGACCATGGATGGTCGAGTGGTCTAGGCGGGAGACTTTTTACTCCATGACTCCAGGGGTCAGTGGTTCGAGCCCCTGTTGAGGGTTACCTTTTTAAAATTGTATTCTTGTTTTTTTTTACTGGACATTTTTAGTTCAAATGTTTAAATTTATCAATATAAAGCAATTAATTACAAGCTTCAATACATGCAATATGTTGGACAGCCCCTTTAATATGCTTGGTGTATGTATGCAACATACAAAGATTGGTTTTGTTAATTTCATGTTTCATGTTTTAAAACACTGTATTAGGGAATCGTTTTTTTCTCTTTTTTTAACTAGGTGAAATGACGACTTTAGGGATACATGACGACTTAACAATAATTTCCTTGACGACACAATGCTTCATTAAATAAAAAATCGTCAGACCCACCCCTTCTTTGAAAACCTATTTATTTCATCACAATCAATAACAGTGTGCACCTTAACTTGATACTTTGCGCTACGATATAGTAACCGCTAAAATACAAAACCAAACGGAGAACCGTTGCAAGTATCTTACAAGCCCAAACCAGACCAATGTGTATATGCCCGACGACTTTATGTTATCGTACGTTAGGGAATACTATATTGCGCGTGCTGTTTTGTTCTTGAGAGGCTTAACCCCCCTTTTGGAACTGACTTCCTTTTAAGCACATTTTGGGACCTGACTTCCAAATGACAAACAGCTCTTTCATATGTTAAAAAGCTTGACACGAAATACCTACCCATCTTTAATTAAGTGTATATGTGTACTTCAATATTATAGTTTTATAGAATGTTTTGTGGTCCAATATAAGTGTTTTCTTAATCACGTTACTTACTGTAGATGCTGTACGAAAAACATGCCGACCAATTAAGGTAGCGCACCCCTAATGATTTCCCGCGATTTATTTTACGATCATTGCCGATCTTTAATGATCGGTTATTTCCGAGAGATGCATTTTATTTTTTTCAAACTTCGAATTTTGATATATGTTTACGTAATTCCTTTAGAATACACTATTTTCACACTAAATATTGACTTTGATCCAAATATCATCTGAAAAATACGATTTCGCGATTTTTTCGACGAGCCTTTTTTAACTGTTTACTTATTGATATCTAATTTAAGCTTGCAATAATGTGAAGTTGTTGTGGCCGAGTGGTTGAGGCGATGGACTAGAACTCTTTTGGGATCTTCCCGCGCCAGGTTCGAATCCTGCCGACATCGCATACTTTTTGCGACGCGTTTTATTTCTTTTCTAACGTAATTTGATTTAATATAGCATATAAGCTAGTTTATTGTTAAATATGTTGAATTTTGTATGCACATCCTTCAATTTTTAAATTAAAACCACGTTATGGCTAAATTGGGTGATTTACTGCTGAAAATACTAGGGCTGTAACGATACCTTCGAATATTCGAATTACTCAAATACGGCTGTGGACGAATCGTATTCGTTATTCGCCACCCCCGAACCGAATATTTGACAAATACAAGCAACGTGGTTTCGAGTTTGAAAGTTTAATCATCTTATCCTACCTTACAAATGAAGGTTCATACAATAAACCCCTATATTTAAATGTTATTCTCCTTATTCCGGCGTTTTTCACCATGTTTACCACACCCACTATGTTACACAGTGAGATTATCAACAAAAATGGCGGGCACCGGTTAAATATTTACGACATTGAATTGAAAAATCTTTCGATGGCTGTTTAATGTTTATTTAGGTAAATACATGTACGAGTGATCTGATGCTCAAACATATACACACAAAGGATTAGCAGATGGAATTTCTTTGTTGTTTATCTTTAGGACAATTATTGTACAACATATCAACACATATTAAACCTAGCATGTCAAGTTCCTTAATTGTTTTACTCAAGTGGGGGACATATTGTTTTTGCCCTGTCTGTTGGTTTGTTTGTGTGTTTGTTTGCGCCAACTTTAACATTTGCAATAACTTTTGCAATATTGTTTGTGAGTTTGTTTGCGCCAACTTTAACATTTGCAATAACTATTTCAATATTGAAGATAGCAACTTGATATTTGGCATGCATGTGTATCTCATGGAGCTGCACATTTTGAGTGGTGAAAGGTCATGGTCATCCTTCAAGGTTTAAAAGGCAAATATGTAGCTTCAAAGCGGCGCAAAAGAGGAATCCTGTTTTAAAACTGTGTTAAAAGTTTAAGCGGTTCTAGTCAGTGTTTTGTTATTTCAAAGTGTTATATTTCATATTTTCAGTATGCAATGATACTCAATTAATCAAATTGACAAATACTCATAGTTTCATACTATATAATGTCATGTCAAGTTGTCAGAATTCCTTTTGTTCATTGAAATTCATATTCGCGAATAAATATTCGTATTCGCCACCCTGTATTCGTGATACGTATCGTATTCGTCACCTAGTGTATTCGTTACAGCCCTATAAAATACGAATGATGCATGTTGCATTTTTTTTTATTTCAAAAAGTAAACGGTAAATCTGTCTATTTCTTGGTATTTTTGCTGTATATAGTGTTTCTATAAAAACTTAGTTTAAAATATAACTTAAATGATACTATTTAAAATTTTATGACACTTCGTTTTTAACCGACCCAATTTTTTCTTGGCTGAAATCACTTACATTTCATGGCGCTATTCCATAGATAAAAAATTGTAAAAAATAAATGTCTGTAAAGAATACTTATTTCATCTTGTTTAAACTTTAAACACCTTTACTGCATCTGTACACACCAACCGCATGCCCATATTTGGAAATTTTAATGAATTATGGAACTTTTATATACCCCAGGGGTGAAAATAAACTGGACAAAAGCCGAGCGTGGGTGGTTTTGAAAAAATCGGTATATATCTTTTAAAAAGCATGGAAAGCCTACCTACAACTTTGCATGTAGTTCATTGAAATGATGCTGATTAAGAAAATAATTAATTAGATTATATTTGGAAATGTGCCCATTCGGGGTGCGCTACCTTAAATAAATTCATCTATTTTTAAGCAGATGGGTTGTTGGGTGGCTAATGTACGAGATAATAGAACGTTTATCAGCCTTTCAGTAATATAACAAGAGATGTGTTTGTCAGAAACACAATGCCCTCTATTGCGCCGCTTTGAATCCATAAATTAGACCTTTGACCTTGAACGATGTCCTTGACCTATCACCACTCAAAATGTGCAGCTTTATGAGAGACAAATGCATGCCATATATGAAGTTGCTATCTTCAATATTGCAAGAGTTATAAAAGTTTAACCAAGGTTCAAGTTTTGTGACACACACATACAATGACTGACTGACACAATGACAGACAGACAGACAGGCCCAAAACAATATACCCGATCTTTCGATCCGGGGGCATAATAATTAATTTAATGTATTTTATGACGTGTCGACCTTATTCTGATATGAACGTTTGTTTAACCATTATTCTACTGTCTTTTCAGAAAATGCAGGTTAAAGGGTGAAAATAAGTGCATCTTTCTTTGCAGTATATGTTATGAGGAATTTTACATTCTGGGGGATTGAAATACCATGCCCCATTCATGGACCACATGATTTTAATAGAAAATGCAAGAAAGAATCCTTCAACAGAGCCGGACTCAACTGCAAATAAAAAACACGAAACAAACTGGAACATGTACAGCTTATGTTTGTAGTGCTTTTTTATAAAGTCTAAATAGACACGTCTGACATATAATTGCTATGAGTGCTACTTAATTACACGTTTTGTTCCGTATATGTTATGATGCTAGTTTCTCACGTTTTTTTAAATTAAAATAATGGTAAACCATCATCTGTGTTACATGTACGTCATTTCTGCCTACATTTTAAAGTGTATTCAGCACTTACATACATTGGGGTCGGAATGAATTCGTTATGCATTTGATATATTAACGTGACTTAAGATTAGAAGGCAATGTTAGGAACAAACGAAATAACAAATCTAAGTGAACCAATACTTTATTTCCTCAATACAACAGTCTCAAATAATATGTATTCACATAAGTATAAAAGAGAAAAAATTTACATGTATATATTGATCCCTTCTACTGAAATCATATCGTGTATTGCATTTGCACGTATTTATATCCACTTCAAGTTCACTTTTTGCGATTATAATATATCCACCAACTCAGAACTTGTTTTAAAAAAAGGTCGTCCAAAATGTGTCACATAAAAGTCACATACACGTATCAGTAACGTTATCGAAAACGCGTCAAATATTATTGTATTAAACAAACAGTTAATATTTAAAACAAATCAATATAAAAACATCCTGTGACATGCATCTTCTAAGCAAGCGTCAGGTATTCCAAATTGCTTCAGGCATTCCGAATCGCAATAATGGTAGTACTTGGATACACCAACGTTATAATAGTATCGAACCAGCTTTACCCTTTTCTGTTTTTCATTACACTAATATTGCATGTATATGTGATTGTTTTGTGAGTTTAACAGGCGTGGTACTTCGACGTAATATTTTTTGTTAAATTGGTGGGTTTTCATGTTCCTTTCGCTTTCTATAGCGGTACACACTTCGTAACGCCTTCTTTTTTTTTATCTTGGCATCCTCAACGTCTTTAACTGGCGTCTTGATACCTGGAAATAGTTTGCATAGAATAACATATAGTCAGCATAGTATATTCCGTTTGAGGTATATTCAAACATAAGTATGTTCATATTTGTTAAGTAAACAGGTACAAATTACACTGTGTAAACAATACCGTCAAATGCCTTAGATTACGCACACCAAATGTTAGCGTTTAGTATGTGAGAAAAAAAAATATATCAATTAATACAAATATTTAAAAAAAAGATAACTCTTGATCTCTAAAGAAAAAATGTCCAACAAAACGTTCGCACCAAATCAATCACGACAATTATTTCGTTTAAAACCTTCTAACATAGGAAAGAACAGATTGTCACTTGGAAGTCAAGTCCCAAAATTAGCTTTAAAGGAAGTCGGTTCCTAAAAGGGAGGTTAAACCGTTATAATTCGGCATTAAACTGTTATAATTCGGCAATAAATGATTTAATAGACACAAAATGCGTCGAGATAATAACATAATCGTGATTTGTGCTATATTTTACTGTAAACATGCACAAATACTTTGTATTATGAGGGAAACTGATATTCGATATCCAAAAAATTAAAGAAATTAAACGACAAATTTGTCGACGGTTTTGCTTCAAAAACTTTTGTATTCCGGCGTCTATAGTATTGAAACAAACAACCGAGGGAAGAACAAACACACCGAAGAGCCGAAATGGCTATTCATTTAAAAGAAATATAAATATAAACTGGCTTACCGGGTGAAAATATCCGCTACTCCTTCACCCAAAAGACAAAAAAGACGCCATATTGGAAGTAAGTTCCAACTAACTCACTTAAAGCCGGTAAGCTCCCGTATACGCATGTCCCATTGAATAGGTTGTCATACAGCCCCGTTGACCCGTACTTTGTTGTTTATGCTTTGTTGTTTACCCTAGAATTTCATACGGTGTGAACAACTCTGACCTAAAAATGGGTATAGAGAACTTATTCGCGTTTTCGGCGTAGCTGTTTTACCCAGTTTTTTTCCCTTAAATGACTTTTACATAACGACAGCAGATACGCATGAATATATTCGAATATTTCATTGGCTGATTCGAGATAAAACCTCTGAAATTTGGCCACACCACTGTGTCTGTGCTCACCGCAAATGGTGATGCACTGTTCTGTGTAAGAAATTTCGGACTTATCTATGTATGTTCAAACTACACATATTGTGGCCCAGTTATAATTGCGCGTTAAAATTCATCTTGCAAAATTTCAGGGTCAGTACTCGTTCACTAAATCGTCCGGGGAATAAATAATTGACTATCGATAAACTTAGTGTTGCTTTCAAGATGAGAAAACAAATATTACGAGGAACATCGTTTAATTATCCAACCACAAATGTTTGCCGTACTCAGTCGGCACGTCTGGAAATCGTTCCTGAACGCCTGGATAGGCTGCCCTTATTTACAAGTTTGCTATTTTAAATTCAGTTTGTATCGAAAAGCATTGTGCTAAAATGTGTGAATTTACAATTCGCAATGAGATTTTTAATGACCCTCGTCATGCGAAAATGGGTCTTATTCCATATACGCCCATCATATATATAGCCCACTCAGCCTGCGCATCTCACAGTCTGGTCAGGAGATACATAAGGAGACAATAACACATTGAGTGATTATATAGCGAACAGCATCGCCTCTGACCAGACTGTGCAAATGCACAGGTTTGGCTAAAGATACGCTGGCCTAAACGCATAAGACCCATTTTCGCATGACGCGGTTATGAAAGTGTGATTTAAATGTGTCGAAAGAAAAGTGTGTATTAATCAATTATGTAAATACGATATATTTCGATGGTGAAGAAATAGACTCATAATAAAGCATGTGAGGGCACACCTGATGTGCCCTCCCGTAGATAAATTTTTATCTACGTACACTAATGTGTGATTTGACAATGATAACACACATTTCATGCGGTGAATATGCGACTAACAAGTCAACTATTGCGTTGTTAGCACCCGTGAATACAAAAGATCGCCGCTATCTGTTGAGAACATGACATATCAAATTTAACCCCGCTGTAGTAGCATACACTATGAGCGAGGTTACGCAACATCCAACTATACTTGTTTATCAGTAGAAGTTTGATTTTTCCGCATCTATTAATAGCTTCAAATTATGAATGACCTGTGCTGGGCAAAAATACTACGTCATTAAGACGCAGCAGATAGTGGACTATTTTAATTATTCATAAACACTCTCTTCCGCGACACGTATGATACAAGCATTGTTTATTGTTTTTTTTTCTACATACGCTCCGTTCACAAATATTCCATTTAACACGATATTTGCATTATGTTTCCATTTGTGAATGAATATAGTTGAAGAACTCAAACCTCTTGCATAAAGTATACAACTCTTTCTCGCGCAGATGCGGCAGATGCGGCAGTTATCAGGTTTATCGTAGTTAAGAGCGAAA